>NC_063198.1:514592-814592 GCF_017589495.1 Alosa alosa
ACTCTCCGTGAAGGCTATATACTGTAGGCTACATTTAGTTGGCTATTTTAGACTCTTTGCAGTATTTTTTTGGAAATTAATAAACACAGAAATATATTAATATGATTATTTTACCTCCCAAACCATTGTCCAGTCCTCTATCATTGGGTATAGCCTGTCTAAATATTTTGTTTGCAGCGCACTCTGTGACAGTAGCCTAAGCTATGCACCATGGTGACTGTAAGATGGCGCAATAGTCCGCATTGTCATGTCAAACGTAGGCTAGAAGTAAGGACCATGAACCTATACGTTATGCACAACCGTGTAATCCGGTTTTTGTTTCGAAGGGGTATATGCGGTCATTACTTGATTTGTGAAGACAGAGAAACTGAAGAGCACATATAGCCTATTGCGAACAAAACAATGAAATTGTCGAAGGTCCGTTTCCTGATTGTCAGATGCGGGACGGTTGTCAAGGCTAAACAGTTTTAAACTCTAACGTTAGTCTAGATGCATAGGCGTTGTAGGCTGATAGGCTATCACTGGAGAGGTGGCACCTGAATCGCAAATAGCGTGTCGAAAATAGCCTATCGAGAACGTTTCCTCAGATTGTGTAGCCTATGGCTCTATGATTTTACCCGACCTCTAATAGAAACGTTTGTGGATTGGGACGTTTTTACCCAGCCTAATGAAAATGGTCCATGAAAACAAATGAAATACGACTGGCTAATCGGGAATAACATAATGTGGGCAACAACAGAGGAAGAGAAAATAGGAGTGGGTAAGTTGTTTCCATTTCTTATCGATAGCCTGTTACTCTTTCTGAAAAAAAAAAAAAAAAAAAAAAATGTGGAAACTGTCCTCATTGGACGAAATGGTGAAATGTAGCCTAAGTTAGCCTATAGCCTGTACCAGGGCTGCAGGGCTGTAGTGGATGCTAAACGAAAGTAAACGCAGTTTATCCACCCTTGAAATGTCAGATATGGAGTTTATCCACCTCTCAAGAGTTTATCCACCAATTGCAACTTTTAACATTCAAAAATCACACTCTATGATCCACATTCACAATATGAAGTGACACATCAACACTCTAAGAACCATTGTTATAAACATGAATAATAGGCTAACCCCCACTATCATTTTCTGAACATTCTGAATGCTTTAAAAAAAAAAAAAAAAAAAAAAAAAGGCCGCATGGCGCAGTCCACCTTACCGTAATCACAGAATTCAGGTGGGGCTATAGGGTATAGGCTATACCCACCTCTTATTTTACTACACCGCTGGCCTGTAGGCCTACCACAAAGTATTGGCTACAATAAGTCTAGCCTAATAATTTTTTAAAATAAAGTTGTCGACTGTGAAGAGTACAAATTCTGTAGAAATATTGTTTAGGGAACTTCAGTGGCCTAGGCTACAACTTATGGTTTGGCCTGTAAAACGTTGAAGTGGGCAAGGTAGGGGAGGCTACCCTGAGTGCGAGCATTGCGTGTCCAACATTTTTTTGGGCCTCTGCCGTGCCATGAATTCAAAAACTTAACGTAGGCTATAGGCTACGTCAATAACTGCAATACTAAAGTTAAGAAAATACCTTAGCCTATTTGTTGAATCTGTTAAAAAATCCTGACTGGCTACTGTAGGCTAAGATAACATTTCTGATAGAGGTCGTTAACATGTAGGCTTGGCCTACTTTTACCAAGAAGTCAGTTCTGAGCAGCTCCCTCAAGAAAAAGAACTAGTCCTATAGGCTTAATTACAGTGCATGCAAACAGTGCACTGTAGCCTACTGTTACTACTGCTTTTCTTCTTCTTCTAACCAAGTATACACGCGTCTAATCAGCTTGAACCATGTAATGTAACTTCATTCAAACACGTTGCGTACTGTAGGTCTTCTAAAAGGACACTTGAGCTATGTATTTTTAAAATGTTGTGCAATTTATACTTTTTCAGATAAAAAATATAACAGACTTAATTTTTTCCAACTGCTCAACTTCAAAGTCCTTTCTCTCGGTCTCTCTCCATTCAGCTAGGAATATTAATACAAGGCACCTTCCATTAAACTTTCTCTTCATCCATCTACTTCAAACTATTCATCCACCCATTAAACTATCTACCTACCTATCTATCTATCTATCTATCTATCTATCTATTTATCTATCTATCTATCAACTCCCATTAAACTATCTGTCTATCAACATCCATTATGTCTAATTTATCACCCGGAGAGAAGAAATAGTCTTTTCTGATTGGCTGGTGGGGTGGCTATTACTGTAATTCTGATAATGGGACACCTAAGTAGAGCTTATTAATGGTAAGTATAACAACCAAAGTAGGACGACGATTTAGCCTGGAAGCAGGCTTCACAACAATGGAATCAACTGTAAATAAGCTAACTGTCCATGCTATCGCTGATAGGGCCAAAGAAATATGTAAAATGAACAAGTCGGCTTCTTTTACAGTTTTTCTCGATTGCTTTTACCTGCTTAAGTAAACTGGAATCCACTTGGTCTTCATGACTACTTTCTTTGCACAGCAAAAGTTATCTCTTGCGAATGTGTTCACACATTTTCATTGGGTTCACACATTTCTCACATCCTTTTGCAAAACAGTTAACACAGGTGTCATTCAAAAGCCCCAAACTCTATTGGTTTTCCCATGCTAAACAAAAGGAAAACATCTTTTCACAGGTGGTATAGATTCCTTGCACAAGTCTGAATCTCCGATACACCTGTGTGAAACTCCTTTGCACAATTCTTCAATCAGCAATCATTCATTATAAGAGATGTCTGTTCTGTGTTGCTATTTGCAAGTATGGATCTAATGCACATTTAGACAAAGTACTGTATTGCCTACTTGGTGGAGAAAACAGTACAAAAGGTGTTTACTGTAGGTCTATTTCGATGAAAGTTGTAGTTCAATGAAATTTACAGTATCTTACTAGGTGTTTGCTGTATGTCTTACAATGACAGTTACATCTTGGGAGGAATGAATAAATTATTTTTTCATTCAGCACATTTTGTCTTTTCACAGTTTTTTTCTGATACCAGAAAAATGAGAAAGAACAGACATAGCAAAAATGCTCATTTTGAGAACTACATTTTGCATTTTGTTGTCCAGTGTGTAATGATTGATTAAAGAGTGTTTTTGAATTGGCAACAAGTTGTAGTGTTTGAAGGCAAGATTTGCTATTGCTGCATGTTTTAAGTGTTTTGAGAGAGTAACAGCCTTTTGCAAGCAAAATGTGTCATTTTGTCCAGAGTGCTTTTGTTCAGACACGGGTGTTAACTGTTTTGAGAACGTGATGTCAGAGTTGACACAGGTATCAAAACGATCGAGGAAAACTGTAATAAATTATTTTTTTATTCAGTACATTTAGTCTTTTCACAGTTTTTTTCTGATACTAGAAAAATGAGAAAGTAATGGAACAGACAGCAAAAATGATCATTTTGAGAACTAGATTTAACATTTTGTTGTCCAGTGTGTAATGATTGATTAAAGAGTGTTTTTGAATTGGCAACAAGTTGTAGTGTTTGAAGGCAAGATTTGCTTTTGCTGCATGTTTTAAGTGTTTTGAGAGAGTAACTGCCTTTTGCAAGCAAAATGTGTCATTTTGTCCAGAGTGCTTTTGTTCAGACACGGGTGTTAACTGTTTTGAGAATGTGATGTCAGAGTTGACACAGGTATCAAAACGATTGAGAAAAACTGTAAAATGGAACCGCTTGTTTCCTTTGCGTGCAACCGGGTGATAAGCGTGATAACGGCCTTCGAGGTGTCCTGTTATACTGCGCGTCGGGGAGTTCTTTGCCTCCCCCCTCGTCCATTAATTCCGTATAACAGTATAACAGGCAGCCGTTATCCCTTACATAATTACTACCTAGCAACCTACATAGCAACCAACACTTTATATACCATAGTAACCACTATGATTTCCATAGCAACAGCCTAACAACCATCTCAATTAACTTAGCAACAACCTAGCAACCCCTACCATAATGTCAACGTAGCAACAGCCATAGTAATCAACATCATTACCCTAGCAACCAGCATAGCAACCACTTTATATAGCATAGTAACCACTATGTTTATCCTAGCAATACCCTAGCATCTATCTCAATTACCCTAGCAACACCCTAGTAACCACTACCATAATGTCAACCTAGCAACCGCCATAATAACCAACATGATTATCCTAGCAACCAGTATAGTGATCACTTTATTTAGCACAACAACCACAATATATTCCCCAGCAACACCATAGCAACCATCTCAAGTACCCTAGCAACAATCTAGCAATATTAGGACTGTAATGATATGCGTACCGAAATCGCGACACTCATATCCACAAACTAGTTTCGCAGTGTGAGAAGACAAAATTGCGACACACCCCTTCTAGTGTTTCCCGCAGTGCTTTGCATCTTAACATGCGTCCTTCAGCTTAACTACCGGTAGGTTGTCCAAAAATAAATACATTTGTAGGTCAGCTCAGCCGTTTGGTAGAGCACATTTTGATCCATCATATTTAGTTAAAAACCAAACTTTAATCTAACCTCATGCAGCCATTAAAGTGCTCTTAAAGTGACCGGCACTAATTAGCCTCACGGTCTTAAAGTGACAGGCACTCAATTAGATGTACACACCACCAATACAATGTAGCCTAATGACATTAAAGATAAGTGAAATAATTTAGGCAGAATGTGGTTGTGGAAATAATTCACAGGCAGAATGGTTAAAATGAAAAAAAAAAATATATATATATATTAATATATTGTAAAAAAATATTTTCTGTCTTGTGCCATTTATTTTTAAAATTTGTTTCATATCAATTACTACCAATGATGTAAATGAAAAAGGTTAACAGAAAAAAAAAGAATAATTCTGTCTATAATGTGACCAGTTCACATGCTGCAATTATCATGCTTTGTAAATGGCATTTTTTCACAGTTTTTGGTGATATTTATGCATGCAACACAGACATGACCGGGATTTGGTATTCGGTTCGGTATTCGGCCGAATCTTAAAGAAGGTATTCGGTATTCGGCAGAACCTTAAAAATCAGGATTCGGTGCATCCCTAATCCAAATAAAGCCGAACAATATTCAGTATGAAAATTCCAAATAATATTCAGTATGATAATATTAATAATATTCAGGAAAAATAACAATATTCAGTATGAACCGTATAGACAGATAGTATGTATAGATATGTAGTAACAGTAATATTATAGGAGTAGTAAAAAATGTATGTGCAGTAAAAACAGTATAAAGAGCAGTAGAATATGGCAATGTACTGTACAGTATATGTGTAATTACAGTACATTTTGTAAAAATATTCTGTTGGGCAGAATGTCCGCCTCCTTGTTGTCCCTGTCAAGGTTGCCATGGTCGTGGATACCTCAACAGTCACATGCAAGGAGGCATCTGGGGGGACTTAGTTGGTTGGTTTGTCACTGGGATGCAAGGCTAGAGTTCAGTAGGGTGACAGCCACAGGGAAGAAGCTTCCTCTGAATTTGCTGGTTCGGGTGTGGAGTAAAAGCCTCCCGGAGGGGAGTGGGGTGAACAGTCTGTGGTTGGGGTAAGAACAGTCTTTGATGATGCTGCGCGCCCTGGATGACCTTGATGGAGGAGAGTGAGGAACCGATGATGCATTGGGCAGTTTTCATCACCCTCTGCAGTAGGGCTGGGTGATTAAGCGATAGAAATATGTATCGCAATAGACATGTAATCGATATCAATGAAAAATACGTTCGATAGAACATTCGATAATTAAAAGCAACACACACCTTCCGCCTTACGTTGTCCATAAATAAACAGGCTATATCTTGCATTGTAGCTAGTATGTGCAACTCCACCAGAGTAGGCGATAGAAAGTAGGCCTACCTCAACACAGACTCTCAATGAGTCCTTGCCCGGTGTACTCTCTCTCTCTCTCTCTCTCTCCCTCTCAACAGACGCATCCCTCCTCAGCATGCACAAATCCAAACATTCACAATCGTGCAAGACGACTGGCTAAATTGCTATTAAATCTGGTTAGCATCACGAATCGCTGCACGGATTTGTTCAAAACTGTTGCATTCAAATTGACTGCTAAGTTCTAATCATCTCAATCCCGACGCAAATGGAAAAATATTTTCCAAGACTCAAACGGGCCTGTCCCAAGGAGAAAAAGTATTCATTTGAAACTTAAACACACAAGGGGAAATTGAACAGTCTAACCAGTAGACTATGGTAAACTAGCACAGTGTTTTTCAACCACTGTGCCGGGGCACACTAGTGTGCCGTGAGAGATCATCAGGTGTGCCGCAGAAAATTACCCAAATGTCACTCACTGGTCCAGAAAAGCAACTGTTGCATCAAAGAATTTATAACCACATGCTCTCATTGATTGTATGATTGCACTATTTGTGGTATGCAGGCATTGTTACAATAACAATTAAATTAGATATAGTTAACAATTAAATTAGATATAGTCACCTAGAAATGAAACAGAGGGTGCTTGTTTTATTGAGCATAGAAGCCATAATAAGGCCATATCTGTGTATTATTTGAAATTTTAGGCTATGGTATGTTATTTTTTCTTCACACAGGATGTTAGTGTGCCGTGGGACATTTTAAGTGTCAAAAGTGTGCCGTGGCACAAAAAAGTTTGAAAAACACTGAACTAACAAATTAAGCTACTTTGTTTACAATATTTCCAGGCTTCAACCAGTGCTGCTTTTCATTCAGACTTATGTGCACATTTATTTATTTGAGTGTTTTTCATGATTGTGTTGCTATGTTTGCTTTGATTGATAACTGAGGTGATTAAGGAAGGTTAAGTTTAAAATAAAAACTTTTTTTTCTTCTGGTCCTTATCTGAAATAGATTTTTTTAAAAATCAATAATTATCAATATCGACTGATATGAAATACTTATATCGTGATACAGTTTTCAGCCATATCGTCCAGCCCTACTCTGCAGTGCTTTCAGGTCTGAGTCAGAGCAGTTGTCATACTGTGATACAGTTTGTGAGGATGCTCTCTATGGTACAGCGATTCACCAGGATCTGAGAAGACAGGTGGACCTTCTTTAATCTTCTCAGGAAGAAGAGACACTGGCGAGCCTTCTTGATCAGGGTAGAGGTGTTGAGGGTCCAAGAGAGGTCCTCAGAGATGTGGACACCCAGAAACTTGAAGCTGGTCACACGCTCCACCTCAGTCCTGTTGATGAGGATGGGGATGTGTGTGCTAGCTTTTGACTTCCTGAAGTCCACAATGAGCTTGTTGGTCTTCTTGGTGTTGAAAGACAGGTTGTTGTTGGTGCACCACAATAGGTGCTGGACCTCCTTCCTGTAGGCTGTTTTATCGTAGTTGTTGATGAGACCAATCACCGTAGTGTCGTCTGCAAACTTGACAATGGTGTTAGAGCCTTATATGTGCAGTCGTAGGTGAAGAGGGAGTAAAGTTGAGGGCTTAGCACACATCCCTGTGGTACGCCGGTGTTCAGGTTGAGGGATGAGGAGGTGTAGTTATCTAACCTAACAGGCCTGTTGGTTAGGAATGAGGTTAGGAGGGGATGATGGCGTTGAATATGGTGTTGAATACTGGCGTGTCTTGCAGGTCTTGAGGTGGGCCTGGACCAGCCTCTCGAAGCACTTCATGATGTAAGTCATTAAGGCTTGTTGCAGTGGAGTGTTTTGGCACTGGCACGATGGAAATGGTTTTAAAGCACACGGGGGCAGCTGCTAACATCATGACTAACATCATAGTTAGCAAGCAATTTCATAATATTAATAGACAATAGAGCCCGACTGATATGGGATTTTGAAGCCCGAAACCAATAACGATATCTCAGTATTTCAAAAGCCGATAACCGATACATCGGTCGATAGTCATTTTGAGGTCCTGAATGTGAGGTCAGGATAATCGGTCTGGGGGTCGTTTTAGAAAAGTTAGCAACGGCGTTGCTGAACCACTGTGGTACGACGCAACTTGCGACCAAACAACTACATTGTTACACCTGTTTCCAGAAAGCATCGTACCTGTGTCGCAATTTGCTACCTCCGGCGTTCGAACACCGTAGTTCCAACAACGTTGTTGATGATGCAGCGATACATATCATTGGTGGAAACAGTGGCAACGTGTAATACCCCACCCCCTAGAAATGTTCTGCCACGGCCTATGTCGACATTTTTTCTAATTTAAAACGATTAATGCTGGCATTGTCATTGCCATCAGAAAAAAACTAAACCTATTGCAAGCATATAAAACAGTTAACTTAAGCCAACCAATATGAGTCATTATTTGTGTTAAATATCTATGTTGGAAAAAAATATATAGCCTGGACGAATTTCTGGGTATCACAAATTTTATCAACTGTCTTGTGGCTTAAAGGCAGCGCGTCGGTGCTCTGCACGCTCGGCCGGAGTTCGCATCCTATCTCTTCTTTTTACCTCTGTGTAAGAGTAGGCATACGAGACACAACAATATGTTTTGACCATACATATTTATGTATAGCTACTCTACATTGAGAGACCAATAGATACAAGACATCAGTCAAAAACAATTGAATCTATGTGTCACACTAGTTCACCTGCAGGTAGCGAGGCGTAAGAGGACAATCTCACATCATAAGAAAATCGAACCTACAACGCTGGGATAACAAGTCACCTGCTTTAGCCACTACACCATTTATCACTGTGCTGATTTTAAGAGTCTGTGAAGAATGAGCCAAGTAGGGGAGTCAGTCTCTAAATTAAAATAAAGCCACAGGATAGATCAATCATTGAGTCATGAGATAAACATCAACTTTGCAATTTTTGGTTAGGCGCTCAGAACACCAATTGGAACTACCAAGGAACGACACAAGTGCGACTGCCCAGGGGCAAACGACCAAACTTTGCGTCCTTGTTTGCGATTGAGAGTTCAAACTTCCTTTTCTAGAAACACCAAATCTAAAAGCGACGGAGCGAACTACCAAGGTTGCGACGCAAGTTAGCAAGAAACGAGCCACTGGACGTCATCTATTGACATCTCTTTGAAAACTTGAGAATTGTGCGGACCAATTTATGCGGCTTTATACAATGATGGACAGATGAGCAACTTTGCCTATTCAATGTGACGTTTGATATGACGTTTTGAGGAAGTTTTTATTAATAAAATCGGTTGGGGCATGGCAGAGTTATTAGACTGAACGTCATCGGTACTGGATTACCCAAATTAGAATGGGCCGTCTGCAAAGGGTTAAGTACAGGGCTCCAGACTGTCCAATGACTGTGACCAAATGCTTGCATTTTCCAATATTTTTTGACATAGTGAGCGTTTTTTTACGTTTTATTATTTTTTCTATTTCATTTCATTTTGGAAAACGAGGAAGCCGGTCTTTGTTGGCCAATATGTTCTGGAGAGATTTGTCCAGCGTTTCTCAACTGGAGTGCCCTATAGTTTAGTAGCATAACGCTTATCTGCCACTGGCTTTTTAAAGTTCAAGTTCAAGTTCAAGTGCTTTTATTTGTCATATACATTTTACATGTAGTGAAATGTAAAAGGGTCCTTTGCTCTGCATTTGAATAAAAGAACATAATGCAAAAAAATATGTACACAGTAAATAAAAGCAATATATAAATAAATAAATAAATGCAAGTTAAAAACATATCTGTCTTTGGGAGAAGAAAAACTTATTTAAAATGCGCTGAGTTGAGCAGTCTCACTGCCTGTGGATAAAAACTCAATCTCAGTCTCTCAGTCCTTGTGTTGAGACAACGCAGCCGCCTGCCCGATTTAAGCAGGGAAAAGAGACTGGAGTTGGGGTGAGAGGAGTCTTGCATGATCTTCTTCGCCCTTGCCCCCACCCTCATGGTATATATGTCTCTCAGGCTTGTGAGGGGGGCTTTTATGGTCCACTCCGCAGAGCGCACCACTTTCTGCAGGACCTCCCCGTCTTGTGCTGTGCAGTTACCGTACACTTAAGGTACACTATGCAAGATTTTTACCTTAATATAACCTTTCCGAAACGAACTTGTAAAAGGGGAATCGTTCACCTATCAGCCTAGCCATACATCATAGCCGTAGAGAGTTGCTAACGAGAGAATCAACCATGCAACTTCAAGAATAGTCGACCCAAAGACATCTTACGAGAATCGTGAAACCTTGTCTTACCTTGTCAGTAGATAGTTTTTGCCTGTTGTTAATCCTTTGACTCTACAACAAAAGCATTTTGTTGATTTTGTTGTTGTGTACAGGGGGAACAAGCCACTAGAAGTAGACTATTTACAACTATAGTAAATATAAATATATTGCGACTCTAGGAGGAGCTCTACAGTCGCTAAAAATACCTGAAACGGCATAGTTACCTTTAAGGTGCCACCAGCGCTATGCTTATTTCAGTCTAGCATCGCAGACAGCAAAAATCGAAACCTATTGAGATTTGTAGATCAGTGCTGAATGTATGCAGTCTAATAGTCTCAGTTTAATCTTACCTAATGCATTCAAGTGACAGAGAGTACATAAACTCTGAGGGAGTTTACGTGGCGTACTGTAGATATAGCAACAACTTAAGAACTTATTAAATAACTTAAGAAGAATAAAATAGCACATTGTAATTTCTGTATACCAAAGCATCTATCAGTAATACAGTTGAAAAATGTGAATAATGGCATTGTAGATCGATTTAAGGTGTGCACCCGTACATTTTGTGCTTGCGCTCCTAAAGTTTTCAGTTAGGGGAGTGCTCTTAGTTAGTCTGGAGCCATGAAGTAAACATAATTCCTTGAAACTATTGTGTTCAGAAACTGAACTAAAGCTGAACCAAGCTGTGTAAACTTTGTGTTACTGTTAGCGATTTCTCTCATTGACTCAATGGTGTGCTGTTAGCATGCCTTCCCCCTTGTGGGGGCAGTAACCTACATGTTGAATGGATCTATGCTGCTGACAGTTCTGTTATTATACCATAACGACACATACCAACCATAATGACAACATTCTTAAAACGTGAGGTCCTCAGTCCTCACTAAAGATTGCTAAGTCGACAGCCAATCAAATCACTTCTCTCTCTCCCCTCACTTCTGTGACACTAAAGCAACTTTGGAGCATGAGTACCTCTTGTTGTATTTGTTGGAAGGGATTCAGGGCTCTACAGTGCGCCCATTTCACTCGCATTACGCGAAAGTAAAAATGATGCCGCGGCGAAAGTGCAAAAAGATTTAGGCGACTGATGCTAATGACTTCTAACCATGTCAATGTTTGTCTACAAAATACACCGCAACATCGAGAAACATTACTGGTGCAAACCATAGAATCACGTCGCGAATGCAGCATAAAAACTACACCTCCCATCAACGTTAGCAGTTTCGCGTTGTGACTCGCTAGTAGTCGCTTCTATCAAATCCAAGAGCACGCAGAAAAAGCGGAAAATTAGACTAGCCAGCCAAGATGCAAAGATTGAAAAAATTAGTTCTTCTATCCACCGAATTCATTGGATATAGGAGGAACAGGATGAGATTCTGAGAATGCAGTGAGAGAAGGAAAGGTAACCTAACATGCCTTTCAGCCCAGTTAACCTATTGGCTGCAATATGCAAAATATAGCTGTAGCGAACCGGCACAAAAGTAGCCTCCCGTAATACTCCCATTTTATTCAAAGGTAGAACACTACTGACAACTCCAGGCTTCCACGCATGCTTGTTTGTTTACATCGAATACAAGCTGAAGTGCAAAACGAAAGTAGACCTAACGTTTGCCTACTGCCCCTATCAATGCAGATATTTCAAATAAAAACTAAAAGTATAAAACATATATACTTGATTAGCCTATGTTGGTAGCCCTGACAGCAAATGTAATTTGCTTCCGCTAGGGGCGCGTCTAGATTTCTAGGCTACTATGTTGGGTTTTGTGGAAGAGAAAATGGACTGTTTTAGTTGTAATATTAGGCAGTATGCAGTCAGATAGGTCATCATGGGCATATTTGGTTTAGCTATAGATGGATTCACAAATAAATAAATGAGCCTACATTTGGCAGGATACTTGATATACAGGCTAAATGCAAATATGGCAATGTATTATATTATTTTACATTAACAAAATGTAGGAAAATAGAACAGACTGAATAAAGTAAAGTAGGCACTGATCTTTAAAATCCTGTTTCCTGTAGCCTAAATGTTGTCAGTCATTCTTAATGTGACTTAACTGACTGTGCGCCCAAATTTTTGTCTGTGCTCCTAAATTTTTTAACTTGGGCGCACAAGTGCTCCTGAAATTTTTTTTTAGTGTAGAGCCCTGGGGATGCTTGTGTGTTTATATTATGACGCTTACAATATGTCGATATTGTCAATTTGATGGAGCCTATTGTATTCAAGAAACTTTTTCATGTAGCCTTGTTTTCAATACAGTTTAGTAGCCTTATATTTAAGACTAATTCATTTAGTTTTCATTGTCAGATGACTTGGCTTTATCTGAAGCAAAATGCCGCCACTGGTCAGCCTGGGTTCGAATCTCAAACCCAATGTTGCGAGACCCTGTGGCTTTGGATCACTTTGGATGATTTGATGTACACCAAATCATACTTAAATTCACAAAGCTAGAAACATGAAAACAAACCTATGAACAAGTTGATCACTCATGGGTAGTACTGCCATTCCAATGCTAGGGAGAGAAGTAGGTCTACTTGAAGCTAGACCCCCCACAGACTGTGAAATAAGAGAGAAAAAAACAAACAAAACAAATTCATTCATCTTGACCATGAATGAGCCTTTGTGATGCAGTTGGGCAAGCTCAAAACAACTGCATGAACCCTCAGGGCTATTTTTTAACTAATTCTGGCAATGATTTTGTGACCACCATCTTCTTTAAAACATTCTTAAACCTATGGGGCAGAGGGACTCAAAGTGTGTCAAGATTCACACCATTCTCTATTGAATTGCTCATGGAGTACTCATAACACAAATATCACATGCACGTAAAGTGAAACCATATGACTTCAGCTTTTAAATGGAGCTAGTTGCTGTGATAAATGGTTTGTGAGAAAATTAACTTTGAAACATTACATTTAATCATACATTCTGCATACAGCTCTGTGTCCATCTCCACACCCATTCTTCTTGGAATATCTCATGTCATTTCATATCACATTTCTTTTCCCTGTTTGCCTTGATTGATAACTAAGGTGATTAAAATCATTGGAAGGTTAAGTTTAAAATAAAAGTATTTAAATTGATTTTTTTTCTCCTGGTCCTTATTTCAAATAGGTAAAAAAATATTGATATTGATATTGACTGATATGAAACTTCTATCGTGATACAGTTTTCAGCCATATCGCCCAGCCCTGAAATGTGGTAAAATTACATTGAAAATGGCCCAGATGGTTAAGCACAATAATAACCTAGGTGTTGCATGTTTGCCTATGTACTATGTGCGTGCACCATTTGTTTCATTATCATGTGCACCATCCAGTATTTGTAAACTTTACAATTTATAATGTGTCTAGAATTAGATTACTATTACAGAAATAGACTAACAATGTACGCAAACTAACCTGAGATGATTGAGGGCACCTGCAATGCGCAGAGAAGCGGCGGTCATATAGGTTTAGTCATAGTTTTTTTTTTTTCTTTTTCGCATGTGTAATTTTCCGTCAAGGATTCCCGGGACACTGAAAGACCAGGGTGCACAAAACTTGGTGGGCATGTAGCACCACAAGGATAGCATGTAATTATTGTTTTTCGTTTTGATCTGTCCCCCACCCCCCACCCCGCCCCGCCGGACTGGACCCCCCAAAAGGAGGTTAGGGTGGACACAGTTTTTATATATCTATGAATATCTCGAGAATTGTAGGGCCTAGGAGGACCACCTTTTTTGTTATAAGGGGCCATGTCAACCCATCCCATAACCACTCATTTCATGTATAGCGCCACCTAGATAAACATTGGGGCAGCCGTGGCCCACTGGTTAGCACTCTGGACTTGTAACCGGAGGGTTGCCGGTTCGAGCCCCGACCAGTGGGCCACGGCTGAAGTTCCCTTGAGGAAGGCACCTAACCCCTCACTGCTCCCCGAGCGCTGCTGTGGTTGCAGGCAGCTCACTGCGCCGGGATTAGTGTGTGCTTCACCTCACTGTGTGCTGTGTTTCACTAATTCACGGATTCGGTTAAATGCAGAGACCAAATTTCCCTCACGGGATCAAAAGAGTATATATACTTATACTATATGAAAAAGCTAAAATAAGATGTTGTAATCGCAGGTATCTCTGACCTGACATGGTCAAAACTGCACAAAATTGGAAGTGTAGGATCATTATGATACCCTCTGAATACACACCAAGTTTTTTGGAATTCCGTTCAATGGGGGGGGGGGCATACAATAAATTAATTTATGTTACTGTACACCAACAGACTTTTTTGTGAATATCTTGAGAACCGTAGGGCCTAGGATGACACATTTTTTGTGTATGTTTGCCTCCAGGGGCCATTTAAAACCCATTCCATATGCACACATGTGCATAAACAGATACACACGCTCACACATTCACAGTAATCATACGTATGACACATACACACACAGTAGACAATACTCTCTCCCGACTCTGGCTGGATCAGCAGGTTGCAGGATGTGTGGTGCGTTATACACGAGTGCTGCAGGGACGGTGTAGAGTGCCCTCTGGTGGACAAACTATACAACGCCAACACTCATGACATGGTTGAAGGGTGTTTCGTCCGTTTTTATTTTATTTTTAAAATATTCATTTATCGGCTATTATAAATACCGATACCGATAGTTTGGAAAATGCCTAATATCGGCCGATAATATCGGCCCGCCGATAAATCGGTCGGGCTCTAGTCTCCATGTCATACTGCAGTCTTTCAATGGATTGTAAATGATTGTGAATGTCCGTGGCTCTCTATAAGACCCTATTGTGCTGTAACTTTTACAGACAGTCTTAACAGCTACCATTGAATTTCTAGACAACTCCGGTCTGAGTTTGACGGGTGTAGTAACAATAACTAGGGGGCGGCTTTTGCGAACGGTCAATTGGTTCATTCACTCCTCTCTCCACCTGAAACTAGTGTGAGGTGATCATTCTGGCACATAATGGGTGTTGTGCATCACTCAGATGGGTGCTACACATTGGTGGTGCTTAGTGAGATTCCGCCTCTCCTGTGAAGCACTTTGAGTTAGGGGTCGACAAATTATCGGCCGGGCCGATATTTAGCATTTTTATAATAATTGGTATCGGTCATTTTTTCCACCGATAAGCTGATATTGAAATGGATAAAGAATGAAACGCGCTACTTTGTCTGTAAAGCATCTCTCACTCCCGGCATTTGCTACTCTGTGGTTGAGAGCATTGTCCCGCCCACTACACCGTCTGATTTGTTAGTTAGCACGAATGCAGCCAATCAGAATCGAAGACTGAACACAGAAAGTTTAGAATTCTCACTGAGGCAGACTGTACACTGGGCTTTAGCGGTACGGGGCTATTTTTCGAAGGTTGCTGAAGTTCCAATGAATCACAATCCTCTACACTGAAGTTGCAAAAACACCACTTCGTAAACTATTGTTTCTTTGATCCGGATCAATAAGTAAAGCACCCACTTCCTCCATTTAGCTAATTACAGTGCATGAAAATGCACTGTTCTGTTATCTGTAGTCTTCTTCTTCTTCTTCTTCCCACCAAATTTCTGCGTCTAATTCAACTTTAACCGTTTAACATAGAAACTTTGTTTAAACTGTAACGTAGGTCTTGAAAAGGACACTTGAGGAATGTATTTTTCATTTTTGTAAACTTTATACTTTTGAGATATTAACATAAATCAAGCTTATTTTCCCCCATAGACTTTGCATTGGCACTATGACATCACAATGGGCTAATTAAACTGATTTGCACCTGTATCTACTGCCAGCTGCTCAACTAGGCCCCATCAAAGAGCCAGTTAAACTGATTGCACCTGTATCAACTGCTTTCTGCTCAACTAGGCCAACTCTCTTTGTGTCTCCATTCTGCAAGGATATAAGGCATATTCCATCCAACTTTCTATCCATTCATCCTCTTCAACCATTCACTCATCCACCCATTAAACTATCTATCAACATCCATTAAACAATCTGCCTATCAACATCCATTCAACTCTGGTCTATCAACATCCATTACACTATCTACATTCAACTTTTAAACTATATACTCTGGCTCAGGCTTTAAGCATACAATCTGGCTCTCTTAAGACTACAGGTCCTGTTCAACTATTTCCTCTGCCCACAACTTTTTTTAAATAAATGTCCTCACTACAATAATTCACTATTAAATAATTGAACTATTTAAACTACTCAACTATTTAACTGTTCAGCCATTTCAACTATCAGTTGTCATCAACTATGACTCCCGCCAATTGTTTCCTCTGCCCACAACTGTTTCCAAATAAAAGTTTGTTTTGCATTTTCATGCACTGGTCATTTTCTCAAAATTACATTTTCTAGTTCCTGATTGATGCATGTTAGTGATATGCCGTTTACTAGTTAGCCTACAAACTCGGGTGCTGCACGTCGGAAGTTCTTTGCCTCCACCTCGTCCATTAATTGTGAATAACGGGACACCTCGGCGGACGTTAACCCTTACATAGTAGACAAGTCCCAAATTATGCAATAGCGAACGTCAAAAAGTCTAGTCTAGTCAGAAAAGTCTAGTCTAGTCAGAAAAGACTACAGGCACCCAGGGCCAGCCGTAATTTAATCCGACCTGATCTAAATCTCGTTCTGAGCTGGCTACTAACTTGCCTTTTAGGCTTACAAAAGTGTAACTTATAGCCTACATATAGACACAAATTGCATGCTTAAATAGCCTAAGAACTATTTTAAAACTGTTTTGTTAAACTATTCAACCATAACACTTGCCATCACGCATGCACCTCTTCCTCTCCCTCTCTCGTGCACTCACACACACGATGGCAAAGCAACTTCTTGGTGACAGGTCCCTTAACAAGCACATAGCCCACTGTGTAGCCCTAGTCTATGAAAATAATTGCGATCACTCAGATCTTGGACTAACATGATACACAAGATTTACACTTGTGATTCAAGTTGATAGACAATTTTGTATCAAAAGAAGAAAGAAAAGTTTGCATAATTAAATGCTTTTGAATTACATTTTTGCAGCATATCGCCGTTACTATCTACCCCCCTTTGACAACTGACATATCAGTTTTACATCGGTTATCGGCCTCCTGTTTTAGTAATTGATATCGGTATTGGTCCTGAAAAAAACATATCGGTCGATCCCTACTTTGAGTGTCAAGAAAAGTGCTATAACTGTAATATGTTGTTGTTACAATAACCCTTCTCACCCCACCCTACCCCTTTTTACTCCTGTTATAGACTCCATAAATTTAGATATTTTACATCATCCCATTGATCAAATGGTAGAGGCTCTCAATCATGAATTAGGCGCTCTGCTTGACAGAGTGGCACCCTTAAAGACTAAAAAAAGGCCCTGTAGCAAACTGACACCTTGGATGAACGAAAATATCCATGATCTAAAAAGATCATGTAGAAAAGCTGAGAGAACATGGAGAAAAACTAAGTTACAGGTTCACCCTGCCATTCTAAAAGAAAAAATAGCAAATTATAATAGAGCTATTCGGAATGAGAGAAGGAACCACTTCTCTAAGGTAATTGCTGAAAACAGTGGAAACTCTAGGGTGTTGTTCTCCACCATTGATAGGCTATTGCATCAAACACCTTTTGATACACTCAGTCAGGCATCCTCTCTAAGATGCGAAGAATTTGCAGACTTCTTCAAAAACAAAGTAATTTCTATTAGGGAGGCTATTGGTAACACAAGTAATATGTTTGATAGTACACCCAAAAACAGCCCCCCAAAATCAAGGTTCTTTAGCACTATTACTCAATCTGAGCTTGGTAAAATTATAACTCAAACCGGCTCCTCAACATGTGTTTTGGATCCAATCCCTACTAGATTCCTCAAAAATGTATATGATAGCTTAGCTCCCTTTATTCTCAAGGTAATAAATACATCATTAGAAACAGGTATATTTCCAACTGCTTTTAAAACCGCTGTTGTGAAACCTCTACTTAAAAAGTCGAATCTTGACCATACCAATCTGAGCAACTACAGGCCTATATCAAATCTACCGTTCCTGAGCAAAGTACTTGAAAAAGTCGTTTGTAATCAGTTAAATACCTTCCTCAACGAAAACAGTGTCCTTGAAAAATTCCAATCAGGTTTTAGATCAAATCACAGCACAGAAACAGCTCTAGTAAAAATAGTCAATGATCTTAGACTGGCTACTGACTCAAACAAAGTCTCAATCCTTATTCTTCTGGATTTGAGTGCGGCATTTGACACCATTGATCATAGCATCCTAATTCATCGCCTTGCGAAGTGGGTGGGTCTCTCTGATAATGCTCTAAACTGGTTTCAAACCTACATTACTGGCAGAGATTTTTATATCAGTCTAGGAGATCATGTGTCTGAAAAACATGACTTGCCTTTTGGTGTGGCCCAGGGGAGCTGCCTTGGTCCCCTGCTATTTTCCCTATAAATGCTTCCTTTGGGAAACGTCATAAGTCAGCATAATGTTAACTTCCATAGCTACGCAGATGATACCCAATTGTATATTTCTGTGGAGCCAACTAACCCAGATGACCTTTGCTCCCTCACTGCATGCCTAACCTCCATTAATCAGTGGATGAGCAAAAATGAATGAATTTATAGAGGAAAGGAACATTTGCCAGGAACATGTTTATGCAAAGAAAGACCTTTATTAAAACAAACACACAACTATGTACAAAGCAAGGATCTGCCCAAACAACATATGGGTAGCTCACGAGCAGCCCAAAAGGTACAACTCCGTGAACAGGCTGTTTTCCGCCTCGGGGCTGTAAGTAACTGGCGGTTCTTTCTGAGGCAGGCCCGTTTTGCAGACGTCTATGGCACGTGGCTCTGTACTTCGGAGTCGCCTCTAACCAGGACTGCAGCGTGGCACAGAGTTCAGAGAGCTCTGGGCTACGAAAGGACGGCGATCATACAATCCATCCAGACACCCAGCCAACAACGCAGTCTTCATCTCCAAAGTTCCACCTCGTCCTCTGCTAGCACACTCTGTCTCGATTCCAGCAGCTGTAAAAAACAAATAATAAAGACAATCAGTACTGTGCGATGCACTGCGTATGGACACAACACATCTATCAATGCACCTGAAAAATAGTCACCAAAAAAAGTCTTACCCTCTTTCTTCTCGATCGACTCAAAAAATACACTTTAATAAAGCAACTTACACTGGTTCTGCTCACTTGTTCTTTTGCAAGGCTACTAGGCTACTCTTAGCTTTGGTTTTAGGCTAGGCTACTTTTAGCTTAGCCAGCAGTCATCGAACATATTCTTACCGCTTGGGATTGTGCACTCGTCTTCTCTTCTTAGAGTTAGTCTCTCCCGCACAGTTTTTCGACTCCAGAGCAGCCAACCTGTCCTCTATGGACAGCAAGCTGGAGTTTACCGAATTGCTTGAATAACTTACAGACAGCTCCGAGCAGAGGAGGTCACGGCCTCATTAAGAGGCAATTTAGTTTGTGAAATCAAAATGTACAGTTAAGATCGGTATCTATTATCTATCAACTGTTTTAAGTCAGGTTACATTATTGGAGCTTGCAGGGAACAGACATGTCATACTCAGCATCATTTCTGCCTGTTGAGCGTATTGCTGGGAGTTGTGTGGTTAACACATCCACTGTTTAAGCAAGACCAAAGGCCACAGTCATGCCACCATGCACAGTTCACTCCCCCTGCTACCCTGATTTGCATTTGTATAGCTCACAGCGAGGGGGTCATGGGGAATGACTGCCAAGCAAGGCCCACGTCAATTTCTGACAATTCATGGCTTGGTTGCCTGCAAATTGCCGTGAACAGCCATTAACCTGAACTTCCACGGCAATCTACAATGCCTCATACTGACGAAAATCTTACTTTTCATGCAGTGTATACTCAAAAACAACCACACACTCTGCACACACTCAATTACAAACACAGAAAAAGGAACAAAGTAGGAAATGAACACAATTTGACAAACGTGACTTATTTTTGTGGAAAAAAAATGTGCTGGACTGGGCGGCGGTCATATTTTGTACCGTTCTGCGGTACATCTAGTTACATAAGGGATAACAGCCGCAGAGGTGTGCCGATATTCATAACAGCAACGTCATGCCACTCTAATGGACATGTCCCTTTTCAGGGTAAATGAATGGCTTCAATTCAATATGAACTAACTGTGCCAGACCTACTTAGGCAGAGTGAAAGACTATAAAATGTAGGAGTTTGACAGCGTATTTTGCTGACAGTGCATGTGCACTGTGGCCAGAGCAAAGTCAGACACACAAAGTGGGCTGAGTCAGGCCGACGTTAATTAATAAAAGACAGATAGATCAGAATTTAACACTGGTTGCATCTGATTATTAAATATTATATATATTAAAGGAACCGTATGTAAGAAATGTAATTCAATTAATCATACAATGGCCCTGATTTGTCACTAGACATTAGGAAATCATGCTAATTTCAAATACTTATATCACTGACAACAGTAGTCCGGCCAGGATATCGTCATTTAAAAAAGTTAAGTTGCAGCCCTCAACTGATGTTGATGTTTACATATTTGTGTTTTAGCCTGATCCGCCACCCTCCACCTATCTAGTAATCACAAAGTCAGTAGTGTTTCGGCATCTGGGTTGCCAGCTCTGCTCTAGTTACCACATATGCGGTGTACACCGCTCTACAGTATTTTGAAAGTGATTGTAGTACCAGTTTTGGCCAAAATCCTACATATGGTTCCTTTAAATATTATATATATTAAATTTTACTTCACCGGAGAGGCCCCCGCCTTGACATATCTTCCCGCTACCTACAGTATATTTCTGCCAAACTTGGGGCCTAAATCTGTAAGCCATCAATGATCAAATGTTTAGAACAAGCTTTGTATAAGTTATCTTTAGCCTACATCAAGAATACAAAGTAAATACAATGCAAAAAATCCTAAAATTCAAAATCTAAGTGAGATAAATAAGCTTTAATCAAGGGAATAGATACTTATTTTTCTAATATTTGCTTATAACAAGACATTTTGCACTTTTTTATTTGCACCGTTTTGACCTTGTTATAAGTGAAAATGATGTCAGCAAATAATAATAGGCTAACGTTCAATTAATCTGCCTACCTACCTAGGCTGTGAAATTAAGGCCTACAGTAAGCTCACATCATGCCTGCTTGTCATTTGTTATGGTTATGGTTATGGGATTTTGCAGACACCTTTGTCCAAAGCGACACACAAATACAAAAACAACATAATATTTAAAATATAACAGGGAACAGATTAGAATGTTGGTCAAACTATAATAAGGAGAATAGCAATAATAAACAACAATGTCAATTCAATCAATAGCCTCCATAAAATAAGCAATGAAAATGAGGGAAAAAGCAATAATAAACAATAATGTCCATTCAATCAATAATATAAAATACAATGACATGGTAAAACTATATTAAGGAGAATAGCAATAATAAACAATAATGTAAAATTAATCAACAGCCTAATGGAAATAAAACAATATTATACAAACCATAAGCATTAAAGAACTAAGTGCATGTTGAACAGGAGTTTGTGTAGTGCTCACCAAAATCACAAAAGTCCAAGATAGATTTTCTTTGAGTTGTTAGGTTTTTTAACCTTTAACTAATGACATAGAAAACATATTGAATTGCATCCACATATCAGTAGCCCAAAACCAAGATTCAAGCAAGCCTTCCTCGGAAATCCAATTACTTTGTCACATATTTAAAGTGACCGGCACACTGACACACGACCAATAAAATGTGACATTAGATAGATAAGTGTAAAAGTTTAGCTCACAGGTTGAATGTGGCCTGTCATTAAAGGTGCAGTCAGCAATTGTACTCGATTTCAAGCGCATAAAATGTTTTGTCACATTCAGCAATCATCTCCTCACGACCGCTAGCTGCCCATTCCGTGATTACAGTATAAAAAAAAAAATGGTCTCTGTAGGCAGCCCAGGCTCCAGAAACTGGAAACAAACAAACTGGGGGCACCCTGTCCCCCTAACAAAAATGAAACCTTGTGTGGAGTTTCTCTGAGAATACTGAAGGTAGCTGTGAGCTACCTCTCCGTCATGTTTCATTTGGTCCTTGGTTCCAGTGGCGCAAAAAGTGGGTATGCGCTATATGCGGCGCATAGGGGCGCAACACCACGGGGGCGCCAAAGCGATGGTAAAAAAAAATAAAAATATATATATTTATTTGCTATTTTCTATATGTAGCTACTGTTGTACCATTTCAACATTTTGTCAGTTATAACATTTTAGAGAACTAACAGGCTAGAGTAGGCGCCCTATCTCATAAGATTCCATCATAGAATTTTGACATAGAAGAGGGAGTGGGGGCGCCGTGAGCACTGAGCGAGCAGGTAGGCCTACAAGTAGTGAGTTGCTGTCTATGGAAAAAGATACAGCAAAAAAGCTATCGGTGGCTTAAAATAGAAAATGACAGAGGGAAAAGGAGATGGCATGTCAAGGGATGCGACAGCAGTTAAATAAGTGGATGGTGAAAGACAACAGGTAGGATTTAAAGTGTGACGTCTGCTTGGAGGCTTGCAAATATTTATGTTAACAGACTAGCGTTTGCTAAGCATATGTCGATTGAAACATAGCTTATTCCATTCAGATAGCTAGGTGGCTACCATGCTCATACTGCACTTTTAATGGCAAACAAATGATTGGCCTTTTGTTTACTTGTTGTCTAGTTGTTTGTGTTTGTGTTTTTTTTTGGGGGGGGGGCGGGGGGGCGCAAAATATTGTTGTTGCATACCCCTCAAAAAATGGGTAACTGCACCCCTGCTTGGTTCAAATATAATGTAGGCCTACATTGTTTTTAGGGCTGTCAAAATAATGTGTTAATTTCGAAAAAATGTGCTAAAAAATAAATCACATTTCATAGTGACCTTTAACCCAGTGCAGGTCTGGCTACAGTGACTGAAGGAGGCAGACGAGAAAGCACTGCATTTAGCCTACGTTTAAAAAAAACGCCCAGATGGAACTGTCGACAGGAGCATGTTCTCTGTGATTTCTGCAGAAAGGAATTTCCGTACCATAGGAGTTTGTCAAGTCTGAAGTATCACCCTAATGCAAGCAAACCGGAAAGTACAAATTAGCACACCCCTTGATGATAATAAATAGCGCTAGCCGCCAGCCTTGTCAACGTTAACTTTGCAAACTTACTGTTCTTATCTGCCAACATTTTAATTGAAATATTTTTTAAATACATTCATAGCAAAAATGGATCTATGTAATTAATCAAAAACAGAGTATGTAATTAATTAGTTAATTTTTTTGTATTCAGCTGACAGCCCTAGTTGTAATGACAATCTCAGAATCATGGTTAACTCCCAGTATTCCTGATTCTTTTCTTTCCATTGAAAAGGATGAACTGTATTGAAAAGCAGCACTGTTAAGACCGGCGGTGGAGTGGCCTTCCATATTAGTCAGAAATATGTGCGCATTCAATATCAAAATTTGAAACTGAAATTGAAACATTAATAAAGCAACACCAAAGAGTTTTTTGTACCTTAAAATAATGTTTCCAAAATCGTTTCAGTGGTTCATCAACTTGTACAACTAACAGGGTGAACGGCACTTCTGCATTTGCTTCGCAGCCCTCTATCGGCTATAACCGCACTATGTAAGTTTGCCAGATCGGGTAGTGGATCTGTAGTTCAATGGAATGAGACATAAGAAACTACTAATTTGACTTGCGTTTGATGTCGCAATACATCGTACTTTCATAAATCATGCAACATATTCTACCTTGTCTGTGGGCATTGTTATTTGCAATGCCGGTGCTGGATAAACAAATAGCGTGAATGCGACAGAGGGAAAGTGCTTTGGTGTTGCTTTAAAACTGGTAGTACATTTTATACCCCAACACGCAATTATCATTATTGTCTCCTACAAGCCTCCTAATGTCAGTAATCAAGTGCCTATCTATCTCAGATCTCTGACATAATTAAATCATAATTAAATCTTACATCAAAGGAGCTTGTAATTTTGGGTGATATCAACCTTGACTGGAATGATGGCTCATCAAAATCTTTGAAAACCACTGCAATGAAATTCTGACTATCAATAAATCAAGGATCCGACATGAATTAGCAAAACACGCAGCTCAATTCTGGATATTATCTTCACAAATCAGCCCTCAAAATATTTTGTTATAGAGAACCATTCAACTCAAAATTTTATTTGCCCGCCTAAAGCTTATTTTGCCCCACCTGACGAAGTCAAAAGAAGCCAAATCTGGCAACACTGACCAACACACTCTAAAGTTGGCAGTTTATATTTGTACTAGAATGTTCAGAAAACAAATCTAGTTCCAGACAAAACAGAATTTAGGCCTAATAGTTATGCAAGATCTACATCTACATGCATTCTCTTTAGAATTGAATTATCATGGCATGTCCGATAATTATAGTTCTGGTATCATTAAGGAAAACAGATTAATTACCCTAAAATATATTTTTCTGAGAAGTCTATGTTCTAGATGTGATATAATGTGCATTGAGACATCTCCCAACTTCCTCCATACCACTATATATTATACAAACACTGTTCCTTTTTGTCTTATTCTTGTGTATTTTTTTTTTTTATTATATGTCAGTTACTACATTCAATGTAAAAAATGTCTCAGATATGTTCAAGATGTACTGTCCAAACTGTACTGAAATAAAAAGAATGTTAAAAAAATCTATGAAATGGAAAAAGGGTGGAATGTCCGCACATTTGCTCCCATCAGGATTTTTTAACGACTATTTACCAGTGTTACATTTCAAGCTTACGCTCTTCATCAGACTTGAATAGCAGACAGACTGTTGCCATATTTAAACAAGTACAAAAGCCAGATAACAGTTCACACAGTCAAGTCATGACACACCATCACACAGTCAGGTCAGTTACAGAAAGGGCCTAATACTGAAGTCTTCATTTAACCCTTTAGGTCAGGGGTCTCAAACTCAAATGAGCTGGGGGCCACTTCTGCCAACGTCATCTGATTGGAGGGCCGGCTATTTCTGAAAATGCAATGTTCTTTTTTTCAAATACCACACAAAACTGCAAACAGAAAGTGCAAGTGTTTTTATCTAGTTTTAGACACCTGTGCTAGCAACCTTAGCTTATAAATAAAATATTGATAAAATAAATATTAATACAAATTATAAAACAAACAAAAAGCATAAAAACGGGTATGTGTGTGTGTTTCACACCAAAAAAAAAATATTTTTCCTCTCATAACTTTTTTAAACCTGGCAAACTAGGCGTCAGGGTTAAGAAAGCAACACCATTGGATTTTTATATCAAAATTTCAAAAGGCCATGGCTTGAAAGTGGTCAGAGATAAAGTCCTACTGTAAATATAAAAATCTTTGAGTATAAACAAAAGTTTATGAAGGGGGTAAATGTACCCATCACTGGATGGCAAGCACCTCAAATTATGCACCTTTCAGTAAATACTGGATGAACATATTTGAGCAGGTTTACGTTCCTTTTTTTCATATTACCCACATAACAAATGAACAGGAAAACACCTAAGATGTATATGGTTTAGTGATGTATTACTAAACCACAAGGCCTACAATAAAGTATTCTGGTCAAATCAGTTCCTATCGCGGGTAATCTGAGCAGAAGTTCGCATCATATTGCGGGTGACTTTGTAGTTCTTTAGAGCCCTGTTTTTACTAGCCCTGCTGTCTGTACCACTTCCATTACGGACACGATTACCACTGCAACCTCCAAGCTATGTTGGGCAGAGGGTTGAAATAAGCATGGTATGCTTAGTGGACACCGTCGTATACACGCAAAGACGCACCTCCACTCACAGACGCACTGTGACTATCACTGTCAATAGACGATCGATCATAATCTACAAAAGGATATTCTCCTTCAGAATCAGAATAGGTGAATAACATAGCCTACCTAAGACTTCATCACACGTGAACGTTTTTCAACATTATGTGTAGGCCTATTTCTGCTTCAATTTGTGCAAAACTATGGCCTGCATCGCTTCTGCGTCATTACAAATGCACGTCTTTGTGTTTCTCGCGTGTAATACAAGTATTTCTGGAAACTTTGCGCAGCGATTTTGGGTTTTAATCAAGCTCTGGATGTCTAGCACATAGTGGAGCAGATCGAGTAGGCTACAATTGAGATGTCACCATACTTGGATCTATCGTCTACTTTAATCAGTATCGTTGTTTGTCGCAATTAAAAATAGCCTCAAGGGCCGGATTACATTATTATTTTGACATACGTCGCGGGCCGGATTTGGCCCGCGGGCCGGGTGTTTGAGACCCCTGCTTTAGGTGACATCGTGTCCAGTGTATAAATCCAGTACAGTTCACGTTTAAGAAGTAGAGAGTCAATATGCCCCCCTCCGGGGACTTTAATAGATTCTATTCCGATGTATTTTAGAGCAGCCACATTATGTCGAGCCTCTTTAAAGTGGACTGCCACTGAACTTTTCATATCCTGATTACGAATTGCGGATCTATGTTCTGTTATCCTGGTTTTGCTTTTACCCACATAGGCCAATCCACAGGGGCATAACAGCATATATACTACATTTTTTGTTTGACACGAAATGATGCCCTTAATTTTGTCCTTCTTTCCTGTGGGTGGGTGATTGAATGTGTGTGTCTTGTATGTGAAGTTACATTGCTGACAATTTCCACATTCCACAGACACATATGCTATATGCTATGCGGACATTCCACCCTTTTTCCATTTTATAGCCTAGCACTTTTTGTCCAGCACCTTGGATGTGCGCACCAACAAACAACTTAAAAAAAAAAAAAAAATCTACCCATCATTCTCTTGCTGTCATTATCAACTGAACAACCTCCTTTTTATGAGAGGTTGCAGCAGTATGGCAGTACCATCAGGTTGTACAGAAGGTCATTATAATGCTGTGGATATTATGATGACTGTTGCCTAAGTCTGTATATCTAAGAAAACATTTACTGATCAATTTATGACCCACTGCAGCCTCTTCATGATGGTGCTCTGCCCCAACAGTATATTGTGGTTTTGAGTCTTTGTCTAAATCACTTGTTGGGATTAGTGTAGGAATAAGTAGCACACTTGCATTTCAGATATGGCATCCACCATCTGACCATGTGGTACATATGATGGTGAGAGTCAGATGGTCTAGCTTCAGCAAGTCATTAAACACAAATAGTCTCTGATGTAAAATGTTGTGCTATGAAATGCTAGTTGCTAAATTATATATATTGTCAATGTCTGCTCAATACTCACAGCTTCAAGTACATTTGTCTTTCCATTTAGAATGTCCTTAAAAGAACAACAACCTTATGAAGTGAATTGGTTTTAATGAAGAAAAGGGTTTAACCACTGTATACCTAGACACTACTTAGGCATATTGTACAGGGCACATTTTCTACACTCTGCGTTAGATGGTGAGTGTATAGTGAATCTCAGTTGGCTTTGTCATTTCCCATTTCCCAGTGGAGTAGACATCTATTTGGTTGAAAAGAAAATAAATAGTACAAATATGGAGTTCCAAAGTTGTACTTAAAATGTTAAGCTAAATATATGAAGATGGAATACAGATTAAGTTATCAAACCATTTTTTCCCCCCCATCATTGGGTAAAGCTTAGCATACAATATATTCTATGTGTTTTCATTTGTTAGCATTCATCATTGCTGAGAAAAATACTAATTCTATACAGAGCAACTTGTACATTTTTATCAATGCATATAATGAAGAACAATATTAATTATGGCAGTAAACCATTATAGAACCTATAACTTAATACAACAACAGTAAATTGCAACTACAAATATTATTATAGAACTGTTTTATTATTTGAACTCTGAAATACATTATGAAATGTGTTTGTCCTTACACCATATTGATAGCCCTGGCAATCTGTGTGCACTGATTCCTGCCATGCATTTTTACCCCTGAAAGATAAGCGATTACAGTGACTAATCTTGTGTAATGGTGGCTTAGCCTACTGGTCCAGTTTCAGTAAGCAGTCACCATCTGGATACTAATACTGTGGGCCTCATTTGTATGATTGTCTGCCTTGAAAGAGACAAAAGACAAATGCACACTTCTCTCTTCAAGATAAATGTGTTGTGAAAATGTGTTTTCTTGGTGGGTTTAAAGAAATGGATCAGATACAAATACCCATAATATTGCTTAGTAGGAGACATGCAGATTTATGAAGTGAATATGATGTATAGGGCTAAATCAATTGTTTACCAACTACTTCAGGAATGACTGTTCTACTGGTAAATCAATGGAAAGAATACTTGCTTACATAATGTGATAGTATTAGAAACAAGGATTTCAATTACAGTTTTTCTCGATTGTTTACACACATTTTATGAAAGTATGCCTCATACTCTCAGAACTCTACACACATCAAACAACACACACACAATGGGCAAAACCCCTCAATTCTCCTGCAAAATGAAACTTTACATTCAAAACAATGTTATTTCTTCTCAAAATGGTATTTTGTTTTCAAATGACACACACAAACCATCATATGAATAGACATTTATAAGAACCAGTTGAACACTGACATGCTCAATGTAAAACACTATGATGAATGGAAAACACTTCTTCTCCATTCATCATAATTACTTAGGCCTTTTTTTGTTCTGTGTTACACTTACTACAGACAGTACATACAAGCGTGTTGTAAAATATTTGACAAATTGTTTTTACACTCGGAGCACACAAATACACTGTAACAAATATATTTTATTTTACCCCACAAACAATGTACACAGTGTACATCCCAACCAACATGTACATCCCAAAAATAAAAAATGTGCTGCATCCTCTCTTCTGTTCGGTCTGGCCACAGCACCTCATCCACATCACAAGCATTATGCTAAAGCTCTGATTGTTAATTGTAAAACTGTGTGACAGGTGTTTGCCCATGTGAGTCAGTGTGCATAGTAGGGCAATTAACTTGAATGGCAATGTGTTCCTTGTGAAAACAAGAGATTTTCTTTATGAAAATTGTGCCAAATGCAGATAATTGTGTGTAGTGTTGTGAAAAAAGTGTTTTAGAACTGCAATTTCAGTGTAAAGCAGGAATTGTGCTTGTAGTTTAGCAAAATTGGTTCAGAGGGTTGGTGCATGAGTTACATGTTGCGGTCATTGTGTCTCAAGTACCAATTTTTGTGTGTAAACTATTGAGAAAAACTGAAATGTGGACGTGAACATAAAGACGTAGAGTGGCTACATAATACAGTGCACGTTTTGTGGTGAAAATGTTCAGCCTTTTAAAATCAGGTGTAGCCTAATCCGAATCGCAGTTAAAACAATCAATTAGACAATAGAATCAAGTAGGGTACCAGTTTTGTTTCATTGTACCAGGCCTACTGTATGTCAAAAGCAGGCTCGGATGAAGCTGGGAAGGATTTCACACGGTTTCCACACCGTAGTTATCAACCATGATAATTATGATATTTGAAAAGAAAACGGTAATTGTTTCGTCAACATTTTTATCACGGTTTACCATTATACCGGTAATCGCTACATCCCTACATTATATTAAACAACAGTAGCAACAGTATCAGAAAGGTACATGTGTGTGCGCATGCATGCGTTTATGTGTCTGTGTTTATGACAAATGTTATCTTTTGAGTAAACTATTTTCCCTCAGAAAATGTATTTTGCTGCTATTGTGCTGTATGGAGGGCCCTCCAAGAAGTATGGACAAAATTTGGGATATTGTTCTAACATTTAGAGAAAAAGATAATACCAACTGATTATCAACCAATATAAATAGAATAGAATAGCATAGAAGAATTACTAATTACTTGTTTTTTTCACTCAGAAAGAGAAAAAAGTAAGAGAAAGTGTTTTTCTACTTCAACCTTCTCTGCCTGACAGTGACCAAATATCTTTTGTTCTCTTGGCAACCTGGTATTTCTATTTCTGCCATTTTCCACTGCTAGATTGCGGTCACTGATGTCACTTTCTACTTTGTTAGTAATGCACATAATGTATCATTTAAGAGATCATTTTGTTAATCTTCAAACCTGTTGTTTCTGGTGATTATACTTACAGCATATCCCTTTAAAGAAATCAAAACCATATGTGGCTGGGACAGGTTAAAGATGGGACAGGACACAAATATTTCCCGACTGAATCACATGGAACACAGTGTTACATCCATGTTTAGAATTGGTTAGATTGTAAAAATAAAAAAGTATCTGTATTTATTTGGTAAACACTATAAAAATGATCAATTATAAACTTTCCCTAAATCAGCTTTAGTTATCGGTACTTATTTTGTAAACCAGCCTTGCTATTAAAGCTTTAAACTTAAACTTAAACTTAAGCTTTTAACTCAAGACAGTAATGGCTCCAAGAGACTGAAATATAATAGAAGGCAATAGAATTAAATGCAGCATTTTTGAGAAAATGCTAATTGTGGTTGACACATGTATCAGTTTTCAAGTCCTGTGTATCTTGGTTACTGTTGCTTTCAAATATTTTAGAATGGCTGATGTTTGTCCAAAGTTTGACACCCCCCACACACACACACACCCCTTGTGATTGTAATAACTTCCACTCTTTTGGTATGGATTTCTACGCTTTTCAAGATTTTAGAGTGTAATAATGTTAAAAATCACCCAACTACCTTACTGAAATATCCAGTCAAAATTGAGCATTTTAACTCAAATCTAAATAGCCATCACATTTATAACATTATATGGTAACACTGTATTTGAAGGGGTCTACATAAGGGTGACATGTAACCGTCATAAGAATGACATGACACATCATGTACATTAATGACACATTATTGATGTTTATGACTGTTGTCATAATGTGTCATTCGGTTTTTGGAATGTCAAGTTGACATTGCTTGGGTGTCATCATTATGACAACTTGACATTAGCCAAGATGACATTATTTGACGGGTCTTTGTCATGACAACTTGACATTAGCCAAGAAAATGTAACCCGTTTACAATATTGTCATGAGGACTTGACATAGCCAAGAAAGAAATGCAAGGTGTTTGGCATGATATGGTCATGACAACTTGACATATAACTGTGTTTGGCCTGACTTATCTTCTAGGTTTGTAAAGTGAAGGGCCTGAACAATTGACTGTCATGACACCATTATAATTGTGTCATGAATACTTTCCTTGACCTCAACTACAGTGGTACAGTTTTGACTTGTCATTAAGCTGTCACAAAGAACTATTATACACCAAAATAGTTTCCTGACAGTGTCATGAATACTTACCTTTGACCTAAAGTACAGTGAACCATCTGAGATGTTTCCTGAACATGTCATTAAGTGTCATTACACTATCATGTAGGTCCTATTTCTGTACATTTTACATTTCTGGAACATTGAGTCTAATTTCAAATATAGTATCTGCAAGCAGCAATGCGGGGGCCAAGCAGTGCGCTATAGCAGGAATGGCTTTGCCATGGCATGAGCAAGCACTCACAGCAAGTTTGATGGCAATTGGATAAAGAACGGCTGAGAAATAAGCTCATTTACTTTGTTACAGCGCCCCTAGAGGCCAAATTACACCGATGTCCTTGTGCGTTCTTACAATCAGCTCCCATGTCCGTCTACCAAGTTTTGCTGAGATGTGAGCTCACTTTCTTTATTGCAACACCCCTAGAGGCCAAATGAGACCACTTTCCTTGCATATCCTCACAATCAGCTAATATGTCCATGTATCAAGTTTGGACTTCATACAACGAAGAGTTGCTGAGATATGAGCCCACTTCCTGTATTACAGCGCCCCCTATAGAGGCCAAATGATGCCAATTTCCTACTGTGTCCTCAAAATCAGAAACCAAGTCCCTGTACCAAGTTTGGACTTCATACATTAAAGCGTAGCCGAGATGTTAGCCCACTTCCTGTTAGGCGGCATCGTCGCCATGTGTGATTGGCTGTCACGGGCAAACAAACTTGAAAATAAAAAATCTGACAAGTATCGTTTGTGCGGCTCGGTCTGAAGATAATCTCCGCCAAGTTCTGTGAAAATCGGATGAAATTTGTAACCGCTGAAACTTTTCGTAGAGTTTGGACTAAATCCAATATGGCGGAGGTCCAATATGGCGAAAAGTGACGTAATAGGGGTCATTGAACTTATGTCGGTCTAAGGATTCCAACGGTGCCTGATATGTGAACATCAGACGCACCATTCAATGGTCACATGCGTGAATGCAATCCAGGTTCGACCCATTGGTGGCGCTAGAGTGTTGGGCATAGAGTTCTGGAAATTGGTGAGAGTGATCATGGGACAGTGCTGAATCAGTGTGCCAAATTTCATAACTTTAGACCCAGCGGTTCAATTTTCGGCCAGATTTTGACCTGTTTGGTGGCGCTAGATGGCTGGGTTTAGAGGTCTGTAAATGAGTGTGTGGTCAGTGGAGTGTCCCGAAACTTTCTGCCAAAAAATCTGCACTTTTCAGCCAGGCGTTCTATGGGCTGCCATAGACTCCAATGACGGAAGTATAATAATAATAGGAAAAGCTAGTAACTCAATGGGTGCCTTTGCAGCTTCGCTGCTTGGCCCCCAACTATAATGACAACAAATACCATACTCAGTCATGACTTAAGAGTTTATTTCAGCAATACATTTTGCAAAACCATAATACATGGACATGTTACCATGCCAGCTAACCTAACTGCAAGTGGAACATGCATTCAACTATTCACATACTAGTCTTTAAGCACCATTTCATTGCCATCATTTCTGCAGCTTTTTCAAATCATGCACGAGTCTACCCAACACACCATTACGATGACGGATTCTTAACCAGTAGTATCATTCAAATCATTTTAAGGTGTGTTTTGAGGGACTGAGGGGTTTGATTCCCCCTGAGACGCCATATTTGTCTGTGTAAGGGGCACTTATTTTAATGTAGAGTGAAGTGCTGCCTTTCTAAGGAACTTTTCACAAGAGGAGTAGACAAATGAAAGTACCAAAATAGTTTACCCAGAACATATAGCCGGCATTTATTAAACATCAAATATCAAACAGTATGACCTTGTTTCTCTTTTCTTTTCCCTTTTAGTTGTAAAAATAAAAAAACAACCTGCATAGCAGGGCAACAATTCAATTCAATTACTCTCTCAATACATTTTAGCAGATCTGGAAATATAACTCATATTCATGAACTGTAGTAGCTTATTCTTATTTTTAATCTATACATTCACTACATAGCCTACATGAAACTTCAGCACTAGCATATCACGTTGTTAACATGGCTTCAACATAGCATGAAATAGCACTTCAAATCATTAAACTCATGTTCAACTCCGATTGGTTTTTAGCTTATGCAGTACCATCAATACATTTCCACACAATGCATTAAACAACTGAGTTACAGCAAAATAAAACTTTTACGTGCTTAACTCATCAAACACATCTATCACGCCATGTCTGCTACTAACATAAATGACGAACACGTGTAAAACACTCACTGGAAAAAAACTCATACAACTAAGTAAACTCCTTGTCGTAATTTTGACCCTTTGCTGTTATTCCTTCCTTAGAAGTAGGTTTGGTGGGAAAACCCCTTTTAACTAGCTCTTTAATGTTAAATCTAAATATGGCTTCAGCTCACTATCGTTCTGCTGTCCTTCTGCTGTTTGGGATTTCTGTCTTCTTCTCTAAGAATCAGTGTAGCCGTTTCCCCTCTATGCAGCGCCACCACTGCCACCTACTGGACAAATACGGTGTGCAGGGAAAACATAACTAAAAGTAATCAAGAAATTAGATATTAAACTAGAATAATGTAATCCTATTAGTAGGCTATTTTCGAGTGGGTTACATCTGCAATGCACCTTCAATATGTTGAGTATATCTAATTTATAATGGTGTCATGACAGCCAATTGTTCAGGCTCATCACTTCATAAACCTAGAAGATAAGTCAGGCCAAACACAGTTATATGTCAGTTGTCATGATAATATCATGCCAAGGAAAGTATTCATGACACAATTATAATGGTGTCGTGTCAATCAATTATTCCGGCCCACCACTTCACGAACCTAGAAGATGAGTCAGGCCAAACACATATGTCAATTTTGCATTTCTTTCTTGGCTAATGTCAAGTTGTCATGACAACAGTTTACATTTTCTTGGCTAATGTCAAGTTGTCATGACAGAGACACCCTCAAATAATGTCATCTTGCCTAATGTCAAGTTGTTATAATGATGACACCCAAACAATGTCAACTTGACATTCCAAAAACCGAATGACACTTAATGACAACAGTCATAAACATCAAAACTATGTCATTAATGTGCATGACATGTGTCATGACATTCTTATGACGGTTACATGTCACCCTTGTGTAGACCCCTTCAAATAAAGTGTTACCCATTATATTAATGTTAGCTAATGTTAGCTAAAGTTAGCTTGTGGCCCTGATCCACTCTTTTGACCTCAAACTGGTTCAAAGCCCACCTACTCACAAAGCTGGCAAAGAGCTTGACTTGATCCTCACTCGGAACTACAGCACAGACTCCCTCATGGTGATGCCTCTCCATCTTTCTGACCACTTCTTCATCCAGTTTAACGTCAGCCTGACAGAACAGCCTCCGGCTCCTCAGCCGATGATCACGTTCCGCCGCAACATCCGGAACCTGTCTCCAACCCACTTTTTCTCGGTGGTTGCCTCCGGTCTACAGTACCTCCACTCAACACCTTTTCTTCTCTGGAGGTTAATGAGGCCACAGACTCGCTCTGCTCCACACTGAGCTCGTGTCTAGACGAGCTGTGCCCTCTTACCACAAGGCCAGCTCGATCCAAACGCTCTCATCCATGGCTAAATGATACCCTCCGATCGCAGCGCATCAAACTCAGAGCCGCGGAGAGGAAAAGCAAACTAACTGATGACCTCAAAAACTACCAGACACTCCTAACCTCCTCAGCCAGCATCACTGCTGCTAAGACGGCTTTCTACAATGACAAAATCAACAGCGCTACAGACACTCGAAAACTTTTCTCCACCTTCAAATCGCTACTCAACCCTCAGCTGCCTCCTCCTCCATCCAGCCTTACTGCGGATACCCTTGCCTCATCTTTTACAAACAAAGTGGCGGCAATCAGCAGTCAATTCTCTACATGCCCCCACACAATGCATCAAATTCAGATACCACACTCCTACAACCCTCTAGGGGCTGCTGGAACATGTTTTTCAGCATTCGCGCCCGGGTAACACCGTTACTTAAGAAAACTTCTCTCAACCCTGCTCAAGTCGAGAACTACCGCCCTGTCTCACTCCTGCCTTTTCATTTCCAAAGGCATTGAACGAGCAGTCTCCAAACAGGTCTCTGACTTCCTTTCACAGAACAACCTTCTGGATCCAAATCAGTCTGGGTTCAAAAGCGGCCACTCTACCGAAACGGCTCTGCTGTCTGTAACAGAAGCCTTAAAAGAAGCCAGGGCGACCTCTCAGTCATCAGTACTCATTCTGCTTGACTTATCGGCTGCCTTTGACACGGTTAATCACTGCATCCTTCTCTCTATACTCTCTAACATGGGAATCTCCGGTTCTGCTCTCTCCTGGTTTGAATCCTACCTCACAGGACGCTCGTTTAACGCATCATGGCTTGGTCAGCTATCTGCACCTCACTATCTCACCACAGGGGTCCCCCAGGGCTCAGTGCTGGCCCCCATTCTCTTTGCTATCTACACCACCTCCTTGGGACAGATTATCCGTTCGCATGGCTTCTCATACCACTGCTATGCAGATGACACACAGCTCTATCTGTCCTTTCCACCTGATGACCCCTTGGTTTCAGCACGGATCTCGGATTGCCTCTCAGACAAAGCTACATGGATGAAGGCACACCACCTCCAGCTGAACCTCTCAAAGACTGAACTGCTGGTCCTCCCAGCTAAACCTACCATACACCACGACATCAACATCAAATTTGACTTCCTATCTGTTTCACCTACCAGGATTGCAAGAAATCTAAGAGTTGTTCTCGACAACAAACTAACCTTCTCAGATCATGTGGCCTCAGTCGCCCGGTCATGCCGTTTCGCACTCTACAACATACGGAAAATCAGGACTTACTTGACTCAAGATGCTACTCAACTTCTGGTTCAGGCAATAGTCATCTCACGACTTGACTACTGCAACGCCCTCCGGACAGGTCTCCCAGCCTGCGCAGTGAAACCCCTTCAGATTATCCAGAACGCGGCGGCGCGCCTGGTCTACAACCAACCCAAAAGGGCCCATGTTACCCCGCTGCTCATCCAGCTACACTGGCTACCTATGGCGGCCCGCATCAAATTCAAGGCTCTAACATTTGCCTACAAAGTAGTCTCCTGTTCTGCTCCCACCTACTTGAATGCCCTCATACAGACATACGCTACCTCCAGACCGCTGCGCTCCTCAGACAAACGACGTCTAGCTCTACCACCGGCACGCTCAGGCCAATCCAAACTTCTCATCTGTTGTTCCTCGTTGGTGGAACACACTGCCAGTTCCTACAAGGGCAGGGACATCCCTCTCCATTTTCAAAAAACTCCTGAAGACCCAGCTCTTTAGAGAACATCTCCTCTCATAGCACCACTTACAACAAGTCTTGCTGATGCTAGCACTTACCAGCCATCTTGAACTGACACTCAACTGTTCAAAAACAGCACTCACTGATGCACTTATTCTTACTGTACTCTACCGTTTTTAAATCGTCCTAAAATTGTTGAGTGAATTGCTTTAAAACTTAACTGTTACCATGTTGTTAGTCGCTTTGGTTAAAAACGAGTCAGCCAAATGTAATGTAATGTAATAAGCACACATGTATCAGCACACTAAACCATTAACAAGCAATTAATAGCTAGGCCTTCTCGCCCAACATCAGTGTGTGACCTCACAAATGCGCTTCTGGAAGAATGGTCAAAAATTCCCATAAACATACTTGAACTGGAAAGCCTTCTCAGAAGAGTTGAAGCTGCTATAGCTGCAAAGGGTGGACCGACATCATATTAAACCCTATGGATTAAGAATGGGATGTCACTTAAGTTCATATACGAGTCAAGGCTGGTGACCGAATACTTTTGGCAAAATAGTGTATCTTATAAAACTTTAAAAGTAATAAAACACTACAAACAGACGTCCAGACAGTGAGGCTAAGTAGTTGCCACTATATGTAGGTTAGCCTGCAATCGCAGCTTTAACCAGTGTGGATAGGATAAAATTAGCAGGTAAATGGACTACGTACACTACCGTTCAAAAGTTTGTGGTCACATAGAAATGTCCTTGTTTTCATCATTAATGTTGTAAATGACCGTTGTAGAAAGAAAAGGCTGATATTTAATGCAATATCTACATTGCCATTCATCCAATGTTCCAAAGGCACATTCTGTTTACTAATCTGGTATCAGTGGGTCCCAGTTAAAAATTGACACTTCATTCACGATCAAGGTGATTCACGCAGCTGGGTGAAATGTAAGTACAACTGCAGCCGCTTGGGGGCAGCATAGTCCGCTGTGGCGTTCCACGGTCGAACCAGACGGCGCATTCGACAGCAAGGGCTGTGATTGGCCGAGTTTTCAGTGCGTTTCTCTGTGTTTTTAGCAGCCCCTGCAACATGCTAGTCCACTGTAGCCTACGCTTTGTATATAATGTTAAACAGAGTTTTGGATTCAGTGGCAAGATTTCTTGATTGTACAGTGCCTGTCTCTCAGTAATGTTTTAAAATGAGAGCTTCGTCAGCTGGCAGTAGGCTACTTTGTCGGTAGTCATGAGAAGTTCGCTTGCTAACAGAACATAAATATGCTGCCCAGAAACCTTGTGAATAGTTCTGGGGCCGGTTCCGCGATAATGCTCACTCTTAGCGCGCTAAGAAGACTCAAAAGATATATCTTACCAAAGTTGTTTATGTTCTTAAGTGTGTTCCCCGAAGTGTCCCTTACGGCTCCCACACACAGCTGCATTCCGTCAACGCATTCCAATGGGTGTTCCCGACGGTAGCTATGCAAATGGCTTGAAGTAAAACCGTAATGTGATTGGTTGGTGCCGTCCGTAGATTGGCTTGATTGGCCGGTGCTGTCTGTCGGTGCAGCAACAGCTGAACTCAACGCGAAAGCAGGGGAGAAACGCTGACGGACGGACCCACAATTCAGTTCGGCAACGGATCACGTGAGCCCATTTAAAGTGAATGGGATGAGTCTCCAGCAACGCGATGCACGCAGCTGTGTGTGGGAGCTGTTAGGAAGCTTCTTAACACGCTGCCTCTTACGTTCGACGTTACAAAGGCGCTGTCCCAAGTGAAGGTGCTGAATTAGTTGGTATCGATTGCTCAGGAATCGATTTTCCACTTCACGCGAAGGTGCATGACGGAAGAAAGACAACACGTTCTATGCAAATGAAACATTCCTCAAATTATTCTAGTAACTTTTATTTTAACAGAGTTTAAGTTATCAGTAAAATATAGACTATTAATTAAATGATCAAATTGTCAGTAGGCCTATATGTTCACACGATATGTTGTGACGGGTAGACTAACCGGGTAGGCCTATCCCTCGCTAATCATCCACCCTCCTTATCCCGTTGTGCCACTTGTGCCGCTTCTTGACATGGGTTTAACAACTTCTAAAAATGATGTACACTTTTATATTAATGGTAAGGTACCCTACAATTAGAATTGATTGGCAAGCAGCTGCAGTTACTTCTGTTTAATGCGGTATTGATTGCCATTGGTTAATGTTTTCAATCAAAAGCAACCTGGCTATCTACAATGAACAGAGAGAAAAGCTTTCGGAATAACTTGTGCAACAGCAACAAAAAAGAGCTATGGAGCGACATGGACTAAACGGCCCCGCGGCCGGCGTCTTTGATTCAATACGAGGACACGTTGGATCGCTGCCATAGTTGGTCGCTTACTGGACACCACCATGCTTACCCATAGATCATAGCCATTGTTACGAGACCATCAAATGATATGAAATGGTGCAACATAACATACAAAGGCCATAGAGAAGCGGTGACGGTGCATAACAACTTAATTTAATGAATGATAATGGTTTGACATAAAAGGAGCATGGTGGTACTAAAGCAACCAAAACAGAACAGAAAGGAAACCCTGACCAGACATATCTTAAGGGGAAATATGGATCTTGCCTGACTCCCGACCAGAAACAAAAAACATGGTTTGTTGTGAGTCTTCCGGGTCCGCTTACTGCTGTGCTGAACTAAACCTAAACTAAATAACGTGAAAACCCATCACCAAATACCACCTAAATATGAATTAACTAAAGACAACAAAGATCAATCCCATATGGGGAACGTGCTTGGGGAACAAAATAACTAAATCTACACAAAAGGCTAAACAAAGAACTTGACGTGCCAGCGAGGTACCTAAAGCTGCCCTGCGTATGCCGACGGGAGCGGATGGGAAGTGAATGCGAGAGAGCGCCCAGACGTCAAACAGGGCGTCCTTATAGACGTTGCCCAACCCACAATCAGCACTTGGCGGGTAGCGCAGCAGCGCAAACACGGTTCAGTTTTCCCTTAATAGCGTAACAGCCATTTAGAGGCAAATTCTTTGGCAGCTTTTAATCATCAAAAGTGATTGCCAATTTGAACGCTTTAATGACATTACGAAATAGCCTAGGCTAATTACCACAACATTAGTTCTGATACCAAATAAAGTAAACATAGGCCTGTATCCATTGCGAACATATTTTATTATTAGTCTTAAAATGTCCATAACATAAAATCATTGAGCCACAACATCGTCAACATACTGTACCATAGTTTGACTTACTGCGCTGCGCTGATTTCTAAAGTCTGCTGCACAGTGGCGGCGACTATTGTCTTGAGCTCAAACAACGCTAAGAAAGAGCTTACGAATGGTCTAGACCAACCTTACAAACGTGTGACTTACAGAAGATATACTTAGCGTATGAACGTGTCGGGAATCGTGCCATAACATTAAGAGAGGTTAAGGAATTGGTTAAGAACTGCTTAGCGATAAGAACGTTTTGGGGAACCGGCCCCTGATTTTTTTTACTATACTAACGAGGTTGAAATATAGACTTTGCCTACAGCATCTCCTAAACAGTAATGTTAACAAAATGACAGCATTCATATGACAAAGGAAAACGAATTCGGTCACTCAAGACTGTGCCACAGCAACCAGTGTAGGCTACATTCCTACCCAATAGGCCTACTGAAGCAGATAGCGTTGTCTGACGGTCGAGTTGGGTTAATGCACGTATTTCCAGAACAGGTCTGCAACTTTCAGGCAGTTCTGAGTTCGAATCTAAGCAGGAGCAGAGCCATATAAAGGCATAGGCCTATTGTTATAATTTTTTGCAAGGTGTTGCTCCTGGCAATACTTGTTTATAAGACCTTTGGTGATTAATTGATAGCTGTTTTAGGACACGTTAAACGTTCTTTATAATGAGTGCATAAAACGACTGTTACGCGCTGTTACAACTGTAGGCTACAATGATTGCAATACAAAAATATGCGCGTGTTAGTTTAGTTAGTTTTGTGATGTTTTGCACTTTTGCCTCATGTGTTTTCAGGTTTGAGGGCTTTTTTGGCAAGATTGACCTGGGTTAGACTCTGCATATGTTATTTCTCCGTAGGCTATGGAAAATAAAGTCAATTTTCGACACACGTCTGTTATTAGTTCAATAACAAGTGTTGCTTGTTAAAACATGTGACTAGTGAAACTCAAATGATTTTAGAAATATTTATCCAAAGCCAAAAAGTGTTAGAGAGAACGCCGGTGCAGCTCAAAAACACCGACACATCGAAACGTTAGTCAAAGTTTAATAATGTTCTGCACCTTTTACTAAAGAATAAAGAAAATTAAGAAGACATCTGAGCTGCACCGGCGTCTCTCCTCTCTAAAACAGGGGTGTCAAACATACGGCCCGCGGACCATGTACGGCCATATGCGGGCGATGATTTTGAACGGCCCGCACGTCAGTCCCTCAACAACGAGAGAAAACTTCCCTTGTGTGTGTGTAATGTGTATCACACCAAATTGTCTAAACATACCTTCCCAACTATGCACAGTATCCCATTAGCTGCATGCCATCAGGCTATTTACAATTTTCTATCGCGTAAAGTTGGTGAACGTTATCAAAATTGACGCAAACACATTTTGTTTGAGCAGGAGACAGAATACGCATGCAGGCAAGGCTACTTGATGTTTTCTTTTACTCGGCTATCTATATATGGTTATCAGCACACAATGTTGGGCTAGTTCACTAGTTATGGATATCACAAGTTTAAACAACGAAAACAGAAAGGATGGAGGCACTAAAGCTAGAGGAGTTATTCCAGATGGGCAAGAACAAGGTAGGCAATTGGTGTGCTTGTCAGAAGGTTATAGTACAGCTGTTTAAAGCCAGACGTCACGGTACGCTAGAACAAAACTAACTTTCTAACTAGGGAACTTTAGCTATAGGGCTGTATCAATTTGTCCAAATTAATAGGTCATCGTAGACGTTGTTGTTGTATTATTGCATGTGGATATTGTTATGCTATGTAGGCTACTTTTTTTGCAATGCACGGACCTAAAACCGGGAACCGGACAAATATTGTACACGCGTAAATTTGTTTTTGCGGGGGTGGGGGTGGGTGGGTGTACGTACCATAGCGCTCCCTCTCGCTCTCACACACACACACAGTACCTTTCTTAGCCACAGTTAATTTTAGTGGTGATATGTGTTATGGACATTGTTATGCACATTATTGACTGCAGTTTATTCTCATCAATGTCAGTCCATGAATGCATATTGATCAGTTGTTAACTAATACTGTAGGCCTAGAAGTTGCATTTGAAAATGTTACTGTTGTAGGCTTTTTGTTTTTTATTTTCAGCCACACTGTTTTAAAGTGCGGACCATTATTTCACACCAATTTTGAATAAGCCATAGCCTACTGCAATACCGATTTCATGGTTGCACCATGCACATGTTCGCCGATTATGTGGCCCTCAGTAACCTATAAATTCAATGATGTGGCCCTCTATGAAAATGAGTTTGACACCCCTGCTTTAAAATATCTGTCCTGGCCTGGTTGCACCGGATTGTGGCCAAACGACAGAAGCGCGGAGAACCCTCCTTTGTCTACCAAAAGTGTTACTTTGTGCCCAGCTCCCCACTGCTTGTGAAAGAGCGGGTTGGGGAGGGGGCTTAACGTGAAAAAGCTTAATGTCCCAAAGCGGCAACAAGTCATAATGGTAGGCTACAGGAAGTGGGGGAGGGTATGGGATGACCAGAGCCGTCTTAAGCTGTGCTATTCAGAAAGCATCTTCTATTGTCTTTCCAGGCACACAGCTCGTTATAGCCTATCGAGTGCCTTAACAGATAGGCTCTGCTCTTGGGTTTGGCCTCTGGCGAACTCAACCCTCTTGTTGCTTGCAGTTTGTTAAATAAAGCGATGCAGATTACATTATTTATTTCTGATTAATTGCGTCTTTTGATGTCTTTTGCAACATCTGCTTGTTAGGCTGGGCTACTGTCAATGTCCTTTACAGTAGAGTGTGGCTACCCGACCCGAGCCCAACGGGTCCCGACGGGTCGGGTTCGGACAAATATTTAGAAATTGTAGTCGGGTTCGGACACATGTAGGCGATATGCATTGGAAGCTTTACATTTAAATTCCTTATTATGTTGGGTAACAAACAGGTCTGCTTTACATGATGCAAACGTTTGTTTTTTGAGAATAAAGTAAAACGTAAAAAAGACCTAAAAGCTTTCTTCCTGTGTGCAAGATTTGTTTATCGTGACAACGCACTTCAGGCATGCCGCCTGAAATGCACACGCGTTGTCACGACTACATAAACAAATGGTTATGCACATTACGCATGCACATAAGCACAGTCTTGGGTGACGTTAAAAAAAGTTGTTAGCCTATCAGGAGATTTTAAGATTATTTGCGTTGCATACTGACATAGGCTACCGGTAGGCTATAAGGTCGTCTCGTTCAACTGGATGAGGATTTCCTCGAGTTGCCCCAATTAACGTCGATGCTGCATATGGATCAGTGACAGAGGCACTGTAGTTTCAACGACTGTTGCAGTTCATTTTTAAGACTTTTCGTCAATGGTAAGACAAGAATTCTATTTCAATAGGCTATGCTTGCTTGGGCCTCTTGTGTTAATGTGCGCTGTGTGTGACCAGCGTGCATGCACGCTCATCTGATTCTGTAGACAATTTGTAGTGTGTTCCATTTAATGGGCTAAAAAGACAGGCTATCCACAAACGGGAACGTTTAATCACTAGCATGGGAATAACTAAGGGCATCATCTGCGTCGGGCTCGGGTCGGGTTCGGACATAAAAATGAAAATGCCTGTCGGGTTCGGGTCGGGTTCGGACGCAACTCTGTCGGACGCGGGCCGGGTTCGGACAGAAATTTGCGGCCCGATCCACACTCTACTGTACAGGTAAATGTTCAACAATTGCTGGTGTAGGCCTACAGGCTATAATCAATTAGGGACTGTTCAGGGGCTACCGGAGGAGTTTTGGGAGCGTTAGTCAAAAAGACCCTCCCTCGCCAGCAAGAAATTTTTTATGACATTCCAAAGTGATTGAGAAAAAACGCATGACCCTTCCCAGTCCCAACAATTTAGGCTATTGATGCCTTCTGTAGGCTACTGGGTCAATTTGGGAGCTTGCATGCTACGACTCCTTCCTTGAAATGCCTTGAAAAGGCTGTTTGCACAATTTCACAATAATCACCGGGCAATTTCAAATTTCGGGAAGCTTCGTTCAATCTTTTTAAGTTTTAAGTGCAGTAGGCCCCTATCTGCCCCCTTTGGAATTATATCTAGAGCCTATTATAAGGTCCAGTGCATTATGTCCTGGGATTCGGACATGCTCAAAAAGAAAAGAAAAACACTTTTTTATAGATGGTTATGAGGAGCAATACGAGTCGTGTCATTCAGACTCAACCCTCTTGTTGCTTTGATATCTTTTTCGTTGTCGTTTGAACGTCGGCAAGCAGGCATGTTGTGGTTGCAATTTAAGTGAAATTTCTACAGTAGGCCTACAACATGCAACATGCTTGTTAGGCTGGGCTACTATCAATGTACTTGTACAGGTAAATGTTCAACAATTGCTGGTGTACAGACTATAATCAAATTAGCTAAATCATTTGTCTAGCTGTTTAAAAATAATCGTGCTACATTCAAACGCAAAGGGTGCTTTGATATCTTTTTCGTTTGAACGTCGGCAAGCAGGCATGCTGCGGTTGCAATGAATGAGGATAATTGGTTTTATCTGCGGATTTATTTTTTGCATTATTTTGAATAGGACTGCTCTAGTCTCAACAGCACACATATCCCCTCTCGCTTTCTCTTTCTCCATCCCTGCACACGATGCTTTCTTAAAGGAGCTGCACCATCTTACAACAATTGCATCTACATTTTCATATTAGAATGTTTTGTCAAGTGTAAGCTTAAACTACCGTGATCAATTTAACCCTTTAGGCGCCAGAGGTTTTTTTCCGAAACGATCAATTTTGACATCTTCATTTCAAAAGGCTATATCTTAAAAGTGATAAGAGATAGAGACTTTCTGTAAAATAGAGAAATATTAAGGATGACCCAAAGTTTATGTAGAGATTAAATGTTTATATCTAATTTGCATATTATGACGTCATATGGTGGCGGTCATCTTGGATTATAGAATTTTCATGAAAAGTCGCATGTTTGAATGATAAAATGCACCACTTCTTCCCCCCCAAAATGTCCCTCACCTTCTGTATGCTATATTGCACAATACTGAATGCTCAGGTAAATAGTAAGTAGTGAACAAACTGTGTAAATCATTACTAATAAATGGCAGAAACAAACCAAATGCATGTAGCGGTAGACTGGCCTTTTGCTGTAGATATTTTCCATTTACTACATACAGTAGGCACTCTGATTCCATGTATGGGGCACATATATATTATTCAGACACACAAACACAAGTAGATAAGACCTGTTTAGTTCAAAAGCTCATTTGCCACGGCAATTGGCACAGATCAGGAGTGAGATGACAAGACAAGAGACAATGTTAGTATTTTTTTTCTTTTTGTTGTTTTTGTTGATGTTTTTTTGTTTTTTTTTTCTTAGCTGACAAAGACACACACACACACATCACAAGGACATGAACACACAAAAAGGAATACATAGTGTATGTCCTAAATGATCAGGGAAATAGATAGCAAATCAACAGTGTAAATCATTACTAATAAATGGCTGACTTTTTTTTTTTTTATGTAGCAGGCCTTTTGCTGTAGAGATAATGACTCCCTATCCCTATCCATACAAACTATGGAGTAAACTCTCACTTTGTCCAGCTGCATCATTGCAAGGCAGGGATGCATCTGAAGCCTCACTAAACGAATCACCGTCATTTTCTGAAGGCAGATATTCCCCTTCAGAATCAGGGTCCGCGAATAGAAGACCCAACACTTCATTTCAGGTAAACTTTTTTGATGCCATTAGGCGATAATCTAATGCAAATACTACGCTGGCGTTGACAATATGGCTCTGATAAAGTAGCTCACACGCACACTAGCTCCGGTATTGCACGCACTGATTCACTGCAGCTGTAGCGCGAAAGTTTTGTTTAAAGCATAACTTTTTTTCGACTCAGGGATGACGTATGACTTGTCTGCCATCTAGTGGAGTGGAGGTCGAACGAAATATGACACCCTATTTGACTAAATCGGCCGTTTTATTCAGTACCGCATCTTGTCGACTAAAGTCGACTGTGGCGCCTAGAGGGTTAAGTTCCCGTGCCCCCGCTGAAAGTCTCATGCGCTTATCGTTACACCATCAAATCTATAAGTAACCGTGACAAATAGGGTATAAGATATATAAACTCATGCTATTGTATTATCATATATGTTTGGTAATGGCTCGGCTTTCTCTGATTGTTCTACTGACTTGGAAACTGCATCATGGAAGCAGTAAGTCAAGTCGCATCAGAAATAGTGGCAGAACTCCAAAGTGACACCTTGTGGTTGCTTGTGTCAACTGCAGTTTGTGCCATTTCTGCTGAGAAAATGGGGTGCGTGATTCCTGAAGGAACCCGTCCAAACTTAACTGGGACCCACTGTATATAGTACATCTACATGCAATATCTTTACAACAACAACGCCTAATTACGACCCATTAATTTGGACAACTTTATACAGCCCTATAAAGGCTGAAGTTACCTTTAGTTTTGTTCCAATTTACCATTGTCTATGGCTTTAAACATCATGTGCGCTTTAACATCAGCCTATAAGCATTATTCCAGCTGCGCTAAGGTTTTGACAAGCACCGCAATTTTGCCTACCTTGTTGTAGCCCATCTGAAATAACTCCAAGCTTTGCCATGTTCCCTCCATCCTTTCGTTGTTTTCAAAAAATGTTTTATATCCATGATGGTCTTGAAGTCTTGAGTTTGTGAATTAGCTTAAATCAATTATGTGCTGTTAACCAGCAACCATAGATAGTAAAAGAAAGCAGCAAATAGCCTTGGCCATTCATTGTTATTCTCGGTCCTGCTCAAACAAAAGTTGTACGTGCATGAAGTTGATGATAACGTGTTTACAAACTCTACTTTACATAAAATATTGTAAATAGCCTACTGTTATGCAGTTAATGGGATACTGTGCAGAGTTGGAAAGTTAGGTCAACTTGGAAACTGTTTCTCGTTGTTGAGTTGCCTGATGGTAAGGTACAGCCGTAGCTTACACCTGCAGGAGCGCTTGCTTGGGCGCCTGTGTTGCGCAATGCACTTTGCTCCTCTTATCTATACGACGCAGTTCTCATTTCTCCAAACCATACATAATTACAAGGACAAATATTGCTACATGAGGGAAATCAGTGTGGTGTCCGATGTGAAAAAAATAGGTATAAATCTAGCGCACACATTTCCACGAATCACGGATGTGTTGATGACATAAATTAGGAAATATTATAGGACTTAATGAGACGTGATGTTGAACTGCATGCCGATGCCATTTAACCCAAATGCCCCAGCAGCAGCATGGGATAAGAGAGCTTATCTGACAGAAGATCTGCATTGTCTGTTGTTAAAGGGAATGTGAGATGACGCCCTGATTGGTTTATTGCACGTTACGCCCAAACCACACCCATGAGTAATGTAGCTACTACAGACCACCCCATTTTAGATTTGTGTCGGGCGCAACAGTCATTATCCGCCGGTAAAATTGCAACAGCGCCCAAGATCCGCCCACAAAGCGACTTGCACAAAGCCAATTGTGTTGGAGTGCAAGATAGAGCCCTAAAGCAGATAGACCTGTTAACACAGCAATTCACACGTTTGTGGCATAAGTCACATCACACATGTTCATGCTATTGTGAGAAGGGCAACATAACCATAATTCTTAAAGTGACAACTAAAGTACTGGGTGACACAGCACAACAGGTCAAACCAGGAGTGACACACAACTAATATGCAGGATGCTAGGCTACTACATTAAGGCACTGTTTGCACAAAGGATTGTGTTTCACCAAACCCACCGTTATAAAATGATAGAATCTAACGAGCAGCCCGACTTAATAATCTAGCCACAGGCCGACCCTGCCTAGTGAAATACCCAGTCGCCCACACAGGGGAGGAATTAACAGTCCAACACCACTCAAGGCCCAGCCGCTGCTGCACGTCAGTTGCTCAGTATCCTCGGCCCTCACTGACCCTACAGTCACATTAGCTACAAAAGCCAGCGACAACTCCACCAACTTGCCGTTGAGTGGGCTGTAAACAAGGCTGTGCTTCGTGGGTGATTTATGGCTACCGATTTCTATGTGCTAGGTGGCTGATAGCTTGCACATGACTTTGTGACAGATGTATTTTTTGGTTACAAAACCTGACTTTTTAGATTTAAAAATTTCATATTTCTGAATATATTCATATTGCAAAATATAAGGCCACAAACCCTGAACTTGTTAGAACTTGTAGAAATACTGCCTTATATGTGTTAGCTCTGCCATCTTGGATAAAGCTTTCAAGTTAACTTTCAAGCAACGAATGTCACGTCACTCCGATTGGCAGTCGCTTTGTCGCATCGCTCAGCATTTGCATAAAATAGACTTCTTGTCTATTTTGGCCCCGGGGTAAAACCCACTCACTCTCAAAGTAATGGTGGGATTACTTTCCTTAGCTGTGATGACTCGAGTGCGTTGATTAAATCGTTCATGGTCCCGTTGTGTCTAGGAGGATGGTCGGCTGACTTCTGAGGTAGGCAGTCAGAGACGATGTAGTTCCGAAGTTTCGGCTTTCTTGAGCACACAGCAGCGTGTGGACTCGTGTCGGGCGCCTGTTGGGAATGCACAAATTGAAGGAACCCATCAGCTTTTATCCACTCCAGCCACCAATCTATAGTATGCTGCTGATCGTTCCCCATTATTAGCAGCACCTGTGGAGGAACGTCTCAGGCTACATTTACATGTGGCCAGCTATTTTCATAAACGGACATTTCACCCTCTCTTTCATTTCACCCCCTCTTTCAAAAATAACATCGTGCACACCTGTCGGTTTCAGAAAAGTTTTCGTTTACTCTAACCCGTGTCTATATGCCATCAAGAGCATGCCAACCCTGTAGGTGGCAGTGTAACGAGAAGCTCAAGCCCACGGCCAATCAGAATCCCGAAAATAGCAACAACAGCTATGAATCACTTCCTCTGTCTCTTTTGAACTGTATTTACAAATGCTAACAGATGAAAAGGGTTTGCATCAACAGACTGTTACTCTGAATGCTTCCATGATCAACTTAGCCAAATGAAAATGTAATGGCTACATTTAGGGGCGAGTCTGCCCCTGAATCTTTTGAATCCGTTGGTTGTTGTTGAAATAGCTAACTTTAGGGCGAGTCTGCCCCTGAATCTTTTGAATCTGTTGGTTGTTAGTTGATGTGTTGTTCATGTATGAGGTCACAAATGACAGAATATGAACTCATGTAAATATCTGATGATTCATGAGATATTAAGGAATTAAGTAATACATAAATTATGAATTAATGATAATTCATGTACCCGTACCGTAAATTCAAATTATTCTTTTGAATTATTCCTTTCTATAATTATCATTACAAAGTATTCAAACCAGTGTCATTCAGGAACTGGTATCAAAGTCAATGTATTGGTATCGTGTGGGCATGTTTTAAAAGAATAGCTATGTGAAATTAAAGGCTTTTTAAACAGATAATGACCATGAGTGCCTCAGATTTTCTTTAAAACATTTTTCAGCAGTTTTGATTGTCTTTTAGTCCCAATCCTTTATGGTATGATGTCTTCACAGAAAGATGTTCAAATTCAGAATTGGCTCTTGGTGATCTATGAGTCTATGATTTAGAGATGAATGCTGTTTGCAGTCTCTGCATTTCTTTGTCTGATGCTGTCTTAATGTCTTTGTCCAGTAATATGCAGCTTCCGGGGATGTGTTTCACATGGCCTGACACTTGAGATTGGTGAAACTGTGCAGATTCTAGAGAAGTGTGAAGGTAAGTTTTGCCCAAACATCTCTGTTTGTATCTAAATCACAAATTCTCTGGCTGTTTACAGGGGTAGATTATGAAAATGCTTTGCGATTAAAGGTGCTCTAAGTGATGTTACGCTTTTTCTAAGCTAACATATTTTTTGTCACATACAGCAAACATCTCCTCACGATCCGCTAGCTGCCTGTCTCCTGAATACTCTGTAAAATAGCGGGGTCTCTGTTGACAGCCCAGGCTCTAAAAATGGTAAAAAATTTAAAAATAAAACAGCCTGGGGGGTATTCCATCAACCTCGCTAAAGGCCAAACCTGGCTTATTTCGATAAGTCTCGCTAATTTTAGTGAGAATTCCGTTCCATTAATGAGGTTAACGTGAATCCCAGCTTGGTAACCATGGGAATTATACCACAGAACTAACCTGCACAGTAGCAGGTTAACTTTCAAGCTAAATTAAGCTGTGTTGCAAAAAAAAAACAATCAGTCGGAAAACGAGTTCAAAATAGAAGTAGGCCTATAGAAATGTTTTTTCCGACAGTGCACCAAGCATGGCTTTACACATTCACTAGCTCCAAAGAATGTATGAAGATTATACGATTAAAAATGTTTTAACTTCACATGCATGTGGTTCTAGGAATCATGCTACTCTGCGTCACTTACGTTCGATGGTGGTGTAACGTGCAACGAGACGGCATAGGAAAGGAATTATAGGCTACATTCTTGCGTGTTCGTAGGTTCGCTTCCCATACGAAGTATTAAGGCTACAATGTTTATCACCTTGATAATGGCATTTTTAGTTATAATCTTTGATGAAAGACATATGTCCACTGCTGATAAAGGGTCATGCACATTTGGTAGGCTGTCCAGTGACAGCTTTGCCAGTGGGCTATATTATATCTGATGCAAGCCAAAGGATAACTATTCTGTAGCCTAGGCAGCTAATAATTAAAACTGCTTCATGTGTCGACGATTGTTCATGAATGTCAAATCAACTGTGTGCTACACAGATTAAATACTAGGCATAAATTGAATAGAAAGCCATTGCATTTCAGATCATTTTATTTCAAACACTTTGGGACTTATGGGAGACAATAGGCTATTATGTTAATAATAATTTATTTTATGACCACCTACACCTAGACAATAATTTGGAGTGAACTCTTTTAATATAAGAACATAGGCTATAGATAGTTTTGAATATATGCCAAAGTTGTTTTTGAGTTTATACTATTTATTCATTCACTCATTTTGTTCAAGCATAGACTGTATGACTGTATAGAGTGAAGCTAATCAAACTCGCAATTTATTTCAAACCATTAGCATTGTTGTTTTAAATGTAGGCCTATGCTTTCATTATTCTCCCATTTTTGTAGGCAACTATCTTTTTTTTTCTCTCAACATTAAATTTGATGACTTTCGATGAAAATCCTGTAGATGGCGCTTGCCAAATCGAACAGAAATCATCTAGTATTGTCTTAATTTTCCGACATATATCCTCTTTTCGTCAATCTACTGTTTTGGTCTACTATTCTACCTCGTGCACGAGCAGAGATGAAGCTGAACTAAACCTCGCTTGAATAAACGAGGCCAAGATGCCGCTAACTTGAGTTAATGGAACGGCTTCAGCCCCAAGTGAAAGTCTACGCTAGTTCAAGCCAGGCTATTTCTGTTAAGCACCGCCTTCATTAGCGAGGTTGATGGAATACCTCCCTGGTCCAGCCTGGACCATGAAACATAACAATACACACACTGTTCCAGCCAATCACCAACGAGATGCGCGTTCATGTCAGTTTCAATTGCATGGGAGGGAGGGGTGAGCTAGCTTGCTGTTTTGTTTGAGATGTCAACATAAGTGACGTTACCCAACTGTATCATAAAATTCAAGTAGGGATTTTGTTGATTGACATTTTGTACTGTAATGACGTCACTCGTCAGGACCAATGAGGGAACTGGGAGTGGTCGAAGGAAATCGTGAAGCTGTCCGCGCGCTGTTGGAAATAACAATTGATTATAGAACCCCTGTTAACCTAATGATTCTGACCCCGCTAGATATGGAGAAGTTTCGGTCAAAGTCATATTACTATCCATAGTAGGCCGATGTGGGCCTACCCACAATGCTGTTACAAGAATGCCTTCTAGCTATTTAATTAGACGCATCTTCCCCAAGAATAGTGTGCGAGGCCCTCCTCGGCCGATTAATTCGGGAGGCGCCTTCACTTGAGTAATGATCCTAGTGTGAAAGTCGGTCAGAGGCTATAGTGCTGGCCTGGACCACTATGCTCATCTGGACAGAACATCTTACCGAAGCTACAGAGGGTTCAGGGTGTGCTAAGGTTAGCTGTCTAATTCCAGACTACTAATAAAATCAGTGACCCACCACAGTACAATACGATGGCCAGTTCTCCTGGTAGCATGCCTACACTTTCACTGATTTAGCCCCCACGGCCCTGGAGACTAATCCTAGCCGTTCCTCCTTGCCCATCTTAAACTTGAGGGATATCTAAAGAAACTCTAGAAAACTATGCGGGTCAAAGCATAACAATTTATTTGTCAGACACAAGCTATTCATCCAATACATTATAGCAGGTACATCTAAATGAATAATGTGAAAGTTACGAAAACAGGTTAAAGGAACATTTAGGAAACCATATGAAGCAATCAGAGAATGAACATACCAGCTCAGAGGATAATGACTACACACCTTAGTGGTGCGGGAGATTCTGACTACAGAATGGCTCCTAGAATGCTCTGTAAACTTCACTTAAATAGGCTACCTAGTTTGTGGTTGGTTACATTGATATGGATCACATGATTGGAGGTCAGCTGATTTGGGATCACATGGTTGGAGGTCATCTGATTTGAGAGTACTTTGATGAGACTTGAGACCATTGTTGTAGTGAGAGTGAATCAATCAAGACATGACAAGGTATACATTTGATTACATTTCCTGTCCCTATAGTTAACTGCTCCTGTGGGCATGTGACAGTAGGCCCACAATAGGCCCACACTTAGTAGTTGATCAAGAGTCAATATATGACTGAAAAGATTATCATCAGCCTGGTAATTAGGATCCTTACAGTACTATTGACCCTTTCATGGAATTTTCATGTGTTTTATTATTGACATCAGCTGTTCCTAGAAGGTTTCCGGTTAACAAATGCTGATAAATTGTAACAACACATCGAATTGTCTAATGATAAATGATTGTCAACATTAAAATGAGGACTGTGTTGTTCTGTTGTTGGGTGTTCCCTTAGACCAGGAACAAATTGACTATCTAAAAAGAATCTTCCACAAGAAAAAACATTAATGCAATGCTTGGATTGCTGCTGTCAAGTGAGATGGTTGTCATTGCCTACACAGAAAAGCTGTGCAGTCCTCATATTGTAATCAAATGAAAAATGCTGTCAGTTTCACTAAACACATGATGGTAGGCTAAATTAGCCTACTCTTGCGATGTAATCACGACAACATAGATAACGCTGTTTGGCCATGCTTAGTAGGCTAACTTAGGTTTATGTGACATATGCCTGCCGGAGTTATACATACCGCAGCCTATACATGCAATCTATACATTGATTTGGCATAGATTAATTAAGTTAGTTTCACTTAGACACATGACAGTAAATCATTTTAGACATGCAACTGTGACATTGATGGATAATGCTATGTTTGGCTATGTTTTGCTTATTAACTTTATGCAACTGCTATGCCTGCCGGGGTCCCGCTGGCATTTTTTTGGCGCACCTAGTGAAAACTAAATGCTGTCTAGGCCCTAATACACTGACTTATTTTCATGAAGTTAGTGTTCATAAATGCCAGACAATAACTTGCGTCGTTTGCCAGTTGGCACCATCTTGAAACAACACAGATCTGTGTCGTAGTGACTTAATTTCAAGATTGTACCGACCGGCAAACCACTCAAGGTATTGTCTGTATACAGTCTTTTTTATTTAACTATCTGTAAATTTACAAAGTTGTCAATGCCTTGTTTTTATGCCTTGTTTATGTTAGGACCCTCATTATACTACCAAAGAAGTGTCGGCTACTTTGAGCCTCGTAAATGGTTTAAAATTAGCAATCTTTTTACCATGAGAAATGCCCTATCGCTACCAGTGTTAACATTTTTGAAGCATCAGCTAAAAACAGGCTAGTTTAGAATGCATCGGATTAGCATTTTTTTGCTCCCCAACAAACGTTCGAACTTGTTATCATGAGGCATATCCAAAATTTACACCAGATTTCCCCTTTAAAAACATTACTACTTAATTATTTATTTATCTGAGTCCTGATCATGCTCTAATCATTCTATCTCAGAACCAAAAGCAGTCATAGTAACATGTATACAGATTGGTGAGATACCAGAGGTCTGTTAGAAGAGTCCGCTGCTCAGACTCAGGAGAGAAATAGAGAATTTAAAAAGGGAAAATGCTGAATTGATAATCAGAGCAAAGATTCTTGAAACACAGTTGCAGGTGCTCCTCAATGAGAATCCAGAAACATTATGCCTACTAGATTTAAAAATAACAAAATAATTCTTTTTCACTCTGGACTGCCATGGTCAAAGGTGTTTTTTGCTTTGCTTACATACCTTACCACTGCCTGGATCCCATATACAACATCACTCACATCAGTTTTACCTGGTGCTCATGAAATTGTGACTTAGTTAACGCACATACATAGATCTTTCTTATATATTCTGTTATAGTGTAAACTTATTGAAGGTACTGTCTGTATAAATCGTCTTGTAAATAAACTACCAGTGCGTTCTCAATGTCTCGTTTTAAATGTCAAGGCCCTCGGAAGACTACCAATGAAGTATGGAGCTACTTTGAGCCTCGTAAATGGTGTAAAACACTGATTTATTTGCATGGCTACTATGCCGATGCCCGAGGCCCCCCCCATCGAAAAACTGTTGGTAGCATCGGCTAACTAGCGCCAGATTTCTGAGTGCAGGGGACAAGCCGAGATGAGCTATGAGACATACGTTCACACTCAGTATCATGTTTCAACACACTTTAGGTCAATATCACACCGGAATTCTCCTTTAATTCTAAAAAAAATTATATAGCTGCCAATAAATCAGGCAAACGTCTGACCTCTTTAATAAAGAAAGTTTTAAAAAGGCAGCCTATAGCTCTAAGAGATGAAACCTCAAACAAAGCCCACACAGATCATTTTATGAAAAAATATATACTTCAGAAGTAAAAGACCAGGACCCTTTTTTAAATTCAATAAACCTCAAATGTCTTTCTCCTGAGCAAATTGAAGATCTTAACAAGGATATAAGCAACATAGAAATACAATCTGCTTTAAAAAACTATCCACTTAATAAAAAAGCTACGGGAATGGACGGCCTTCCCATAGAATTCTAGATAGATAGATAGATAGATCTAGGGGGAAATTCAAGGAGCACAGTAGCATACAGACATCACACACAACATGCACTTACAGCAGAAATGGTAAACATAAGTATAAGTATAAACATATAACTAAACTCCAATGTACAATAAAGACAGTAGAAGATAAGAAAACTAACAAAACTAAATACACTATATTTTATTCATAAAGTCCAATGTGCTTGAGGGTGATCAAGCATAAGACACTTGTAGTGACAGGGCCGGGACTGGTAAGGTGCTAAAGGGAGTGAGTGTCATGGTGAAGGTGCAAAAAGTAGTCCAGCCATAGTCCTTTTGTTATGTGTGGATGGCAAGGTGCTCAAGAGAGTGAGTGTCATGGTGAAGGTGCAAAAAGTAGTCCAACATTAGTCCAACAGTGCAAGAGTAAGGTCTAGAGACCAGCATAAATAATATGGACAAATAGGAGAGTAAAGTATAATGTAGACAAGGTAAAATAAAAAAACTATTTCAGTGCAAGAACAGGTTGAGGTAATAGGGTTATAGCCATTCATTCATTCAGTATTGTAGCAGAAGCCTGACCGCAGCCATTGATCATGTGTGCTAATATAGCATGAAAAACTGTAGCAGTAAAACAGTAGTGAAAACATTAGGCTGTGTACATTAGTAAAACAGTATTAAAACAGTAGTAAAGCAGTAGTGGGCAATCAGTACTCAAACACGGAGAGGGTGGAGAGGCAGACAGACTAAGCAGAGAAGTCTATCTCTCCTCTTCCCTTTAGTGAGGCATTGAACAGTTCAATGGCCCTAGGAACAAATGACTTCCTCAGCCTTTCAGTTGTGCATGGCAGTGAGCGAAGTCTCCAGCTGATCAAGCTCTTTTGCTTTTTGATAGTGCTGTAGAGGGGATGACATTCATTGTCCAAGATGTTGATCAGTTTGTCTAGGGTCCTTTTGTCAGATATTGAAGTGATGCACTCCAGTTCAGCTCCCACTACAGAGCCAGCCTTCCTTACCAGCCTGTCAAGTCGCCCAGCATCCTTCTTCTTTGTGCTTCCTCCCCAGCATACCACTGCATAGAAGAGGGCGCTGGCCACAACAGACTGGTAGAACATCCTGAGGAGCTTGCTGCACACATTGAAGGACCGCAGCCTCCTTAGGAAGTACAGAAGCCTGCTCTGTCATTTCTTGTAGAGAGCTGGCAAAATCTTATGAATGTGTAGTAGACAATGAGTCACAGTGCACCATTTATAAATAAGTTAAACAGTATTTCTTAAAAAAATTATATTTAAAAACAAAATGACGTCATTTGGGGCTGAGTGTCCCTTATTTGGGGTTGAGAAAGTTGCTAACCCTAGTTAGCCTATTAGCTAGGTATGGTGTGGGGTATGTGATGTGGGGCTATTTTAATTCCAAATGCCAAGGGAACTTTATCAGGATGCATAGTATCCTGGATCCATGAAATAACTGGCCTTTAAAAATAAAACTATGGCTGTCTCTATGGGAATTTAACATAGGGGTGCCAATACGTATGACCCCTGTATTTTAAGGAAGAACATGTATTTATTTATGATACATTATTCATTCACAAAGAATACTAGAAATGTCATGCCAGAGGAATTACAATAGTGGATGGAAAGCTGCTGGCTTATTGTTGGTGGGGAGATTCCTGAAAAAAACCAACAACATTGAATCGCTTAATCTTTGAGTTCATACAATTGTATGCAATGCAATAGGCTACCTGCAAAACAGGGCTTTCAGTTGGTGTTGATGACTACTTATTCTGCACCCAGATAACAATGTCATTGAATCTATGTTAAATCAACATTAGGCTACTTTGTCAACGTTAAAATCATTGAATCAACGTCGCACTGCAACATTGATACTGCATCACTTTTGCACCCTTCATTAAAGCAAAGTTAAAATTCTAACTACATATCAACGTGATTTCAATGGTATTTCCACTCAAATTAATATTGAAACAATGTTGAAAGTACAACCAAACTAAAGATCAATGTGATTTCAATGGTATTTCAATTGATATTAAACCTCAGTAAACCACTATTAGCCTAATCTGGCAAAATATTGGGAAATTCATATCCTGCTTTATCTACAGCCAGGATAAATTTGGCTAGGCCTAGGTATGTCTGGTTTATCCTACACAAGCTTGCATAAATAGCCATTGTCAACTTGTTATCAGTTAAGCAAGTGTATTTATTCACTCTTCATCTAGAAATTCACGTGTGTTGTGCTTTCCTGCCATCCATTCAGTATAGCATCCATAGCAGCCAGTTGCAGTCAGCCTGTTCCTCCAGTAGCAGAGTGAAGCGGCACCTAACAGAAATAGAAGGGGGGAAAAAGAGACGGTTGATAAATAAATGTTAAACTGAACAACAAACTAACAGCTAAGCCTACAATCAAGTCATTTTACGCCACAACCTACCACTCATATAAACGTAGTTCAAAACGAAGACCAAGTTTCAGCCAGTGACTGTTTGCCATAGAAGGTAATTTCCCTTGTCAGGCCAGCTATCGGAAAGGTGGCTGACAATTTGAGTGTGAAGGCTTAGCACTGCACACAACAGCAAACCTAGAAACGTTACCGAGGTCTAGCTAACGTAATATAACTTACCTACTGCATCCTCGATAATCGCTTAATGAAGTTATTAACTTACCTGATGTAATACCAATATTACCGAACTAGCTAGAGTTAAACTTAGCGTCCTCTCTAGACGTAGCATCTACGAGTATGTTGCTAAGCTGTTTGAGTTTGAAGCTAACGCCAGCTTGCTTGCTTGCTTACTTGATTAGCCGAGTCGTTTTAAACAGACTTCACACACTCCATTCGAATAAAAAACACAAATTAATTGTAACTTACATTTGGTGTGATAGGAAAACGTCCGTTTCGTCGTCGTTTGTTGGACGAACCAGACAACAAGAATTTAAACTTTCTTCAAGAGGATGGTTGAAAGCGTGAAGTGGCCTATAGGAATCAATGACGCAAGGAGAACGCTACTGCGCATGCGCACAAGTTAATTACGGGATGTGTAGTTTTAGGGAGCGCCAGATTGTATGCATTAGAAGCAGAGACAGTTGGATTCACAGGTGACACCTGTGCCAGTGTTCTGATTAGCCCGGGAACTACTCTGGGAGCTTAACGAGCGCAGCTGGCTTTAGGCCATTATGACATCACAGCCATTCAAGTCTATGGGGGAAAAATGAGCTTTTTAACATTTTTAATCCCCTATTTCTCAAAAAGTATAAACTTTCAAATAAATCTGAAATAATAACTCTCTTGCCCCACTCCAGACCTTCAGAACGGTTATTTCAACATGTCTGTACGTTAAGAGGATAGAGTCGCATTCGTTCTTGAAAAGGTTATAAGAAGAAGAAGCCAAGAGATTTCAAGATAGTGGATTCCATCCACTATAATTGGTGTCCTTAAAGGTTGGATAGACTTCCAGTTATGGCTAGCAGCTGAACGGTCGCGTGGGCTTGAGCTCCGGCGAATTTGAAATAACTTTTAATATAATAACGTATATATCGAGCAGGTTTTGGCCAAAAACATTTAGAAAGTCTATATGTCGTCCAGAAATCGTGGAAAAGGCAGACAACCTAATGATAAAAAGGCAGACTTTGCAATGCCACACGAGGAACACGAGGAGTCCATGGATCCAGAAGAGATTCTAAGCCATGGCGAAACTAGCAGTGATGAAAACCAACTTTTATCAGCCATACATTCGCTTAGGAATGACTTTTCCACACAATTGAGCGAAGTAATCTCATCTAACCGAGAGATAAAAGAAGCTATAGTGGCCTTTTCTGAAAGGCTTACAACAGCTGAAACTCATATTAGCACAGCTGAGGACCAGATCACTTCGCTAACGAGGATGTCTGATACCACACAGAAAAAGGTCCAAAAGCTTACCATACAGATGGAAGAGCTTGAAAATCGACAACGGCGCTCCAATTTGAGACTGCTTGGAATACCCGAGGGGGCAGAGAAGGGAAATGCGCGTACATTCCTAATGGCATGGTTACCAAAGGCTCTTGGTTTGTCCATAGAGCAGCCCTTCACCATCAAGCAAGCCTACTGGCTGGGTACCAGCCCGCAAAACCAGGCCCGGACGGGTGAGACACGGCCACGTATCCTTTTAGTGAAATTCCTGACGTACCGAGACAAAGACCGAGTGATGAAAACAGCACGCTTGAAAGAGAAAGTTCTTTTCGAGAACAGTCATGTTATGATCTTCCCGGATCTGTCCGCAGAGGTCCAAAAGCAGTGGAAACTTTTTGACGGAGTGAAACAAAGACTACGACATTTGCGTAAGGAGTATGGATTTATGTTCCCGGCGAGATTGCGAATTCAACACAAAGGCACCTGGCACTATTTCAGTTCCCCCGTAAAGGCTGAGGAATTCATTCGACAGATGGAGAGCTCCAGCCCCGAAGATAGCAGTCAGGATCACCAGGAAAATGGCGAGTAATCTGTAGCCTAAACAGGTTTGAATGAAAGATCCTTTATCTGAGCCATTTGAGTTAACGACTGATACATAACGAAACGTAGCTTAGGTTGCTGTTTAAATTAGCTGGCTATGGCCATTGAGCTAGGCTACTGTGGGCTGTTTATATTGAAGTTTGTAGACTTCATGGATCTAGTCTTGAACAAATATTTCTTTCTTTTTTATATCCGAATTATTTCTGTTTACATATGCCGGAAATTATGCCCACTAATGTTTTTTTCGTGCTTGAGTATTTGTCTTTTTATTTTTGGTGGATTTTCAGTAGCTCACTGCTCCTTTTAGAGGATCAGACTGGAGCCTAACCTTGATCCGACTCTTGATAAATCCTCAGGAATTACAATAGTGGATGGAAAGCTGCTGGCTTAATGTTGGTGGGGAGATTCCTGGAAAAAAAACATTGAATCACTTAATCTTTGAGTTCATACAAACCCTCGTACCAAAAGACCTTGTGTGTCAAGGTGTTCTTGAGATATAACACTCAAGGTGTTTTTTACCTTGACATTTGACCTTTGACCTCCAACATCAATTCACTTCATCTCTGAGTCCATATAAACACTCATACCAAATTTTAGGCATGTATGTCAAGGCATTCTTGAGATATCGCGCTCAGAGTATTCATGGACTTGACCTTTGACCTCCAACATCAACTCACTTCATCTTTGAGTCCATACAAACACTTGTACCAAATTTGAAGCATATGCGTCAAGCTGTTCTGGAGATATAATGCACAAAGCATGAGATATGGCTGTGACTTTTTTATTTTGACACACGAGAAACACCTAAACAGGATGTGTAGTTTTAGGGAGCGGCAGATTTTTTGTTGTTTTATTTGGAACAGTAGACGCTCCAGACTTCGCCTTACTTTGCTATACTTACCATATGACAGAGGAGGATTGGGACTGCCTTTCCTGCAGGGATACTACAGGGAAATCAGTTCATAGACCAAGTAAACAGAGTTGGGTTGAGGGGATATTGCAATGTCTTGCTATGGAAAAACTGACTTACATAGTTAAGGGGAAATATAAGACTTTTGTGAAGATGTGGGGTTCATTTATGGAATTTCTGGAAGGCAATGATTTTACTATAGTCCTGTAGCTTGCCGTCTCTGTGCATACACACTAGGCATAAAAAAAAAGGTTTGGTTCCTGTTGCAGTTGAGGCCATGGGTCGGTAGGGAATTTTGTTTTTCCCAGTGGCAGTAAGGGATAGGTAGGAAATCAGTCCCTCCAGGATTTCGCGAGGATTTTTTTAATTTGTTGCGACCTAAAATGCCTGATTTCGCTTTTCTAAAAAATTGTGATGGAAGTTGCTGTGTTTTTAGCTGTTTCTTGCAGAGAAATTGGGGGAGGAAGTGAAAATTGCAAAAATAGTTTAGGGCAATTAAAGATGAACTGAACTGAAATAATCAACATTGATAATGTGTTGATTATGACAATTAAAAATAAATGACACTAAAAAAAATAATTTAAAAAATCAATACGTAGCCTTTTTTAAGCAACACCAAAATTGCATTTGTTAGTTTCAATGACGTCACTGGCATGGTAGGACCTGAGAAGTTCTATAGGCAACAGCTGCAGCATATGATGTATACACGAAAATTTGTAATTTTAATGGCATGGGTTACAAATTTGAGCCTGTGAGGGACAGGCCTGTAGTGTCTTGACTACCACTAGATGGGTTTCAGGCTCCAGCTCAACCTTCAGTAGGATCATTTGGGTGAAAATGACTGTGTATGCTGCGGAGCATGGACACTGGAATCTATCTGTTGCAAAGCAGTGGCGAAACGTAGGGAAAATGTTCAAGGAAGCCAAAGTGACGGGAAAAATATGTTTATTTATGTATGTGTTTATTTCGGGGGGTATACATTTTGTGCAATGTACAACATAGATACATTTTGTGAGGCACAACATAGGCTACTGTAGACCTAGCCTACAGGTCATGTAGAAAACTGGACGAGGGGCGCTTGAGACAGCAACACGCACGCTGTCTCTGTCTCCCTCCATCCTTCACACACACACATTGCCTACTGTACATCCTCCACACAACTGCATACTCACTCACCACCACTACATTAGGCCTATGCGAAGGCTACGGTGCATATACAAATAAGCTATATAACACGCATTGTCACGTCAATGTAGGCTAACGCATATGGACTACTGGCACTCGTAACAGCAACTCACACGGGCTCTCTCTCCCTCCCTTGAAACTGTTAAAAACTTCCTTACCCCAAGTTGACCCCAGATACACGGAGGATACACGAGTTTGCCGTTTATTTTAGGCTAACATTAGTGGAGAGTTTGCAGATTTTTACCATGTGGATGTTGATATTGCACGAGTCTCTTGGATAGCAGCACTGCGAGTTAAACTCCCTCGCATCAACAATCTGCCCTGAGACGGTGAACAACTGGCTTCAGGGTGAGTAGAAAGGGACATTGGATTCTGTTTACAGACCCGCTGTGGTTTAGTTACCAGCTAGTAAAAGCATTATTATCGATCTGTGATATCGTCGGAGTCATGGTTTATACTCTCTATGGTCGGAGTGCTAGCTTGTGGAGTTTGCCATAAGAGTGTTTCCAAGGTGTTCGATGCTAGCCCTTTCCTAGGTTGGATCGTATGGTAGCCTATCTAACACTGGACCTCATCTGAGGCTACTTCGATATCTTATTCCAAAGGGGACAGATAGGCTACTGCACTTAAAACTTTAAACGATTGAACGAACCTTCCCAGACTTTGTAATTGCGACCAGTGACTGCATTGGGTGAACGAAGCCGAAGTTGAAACTTAGGCTCCATGGGACATAGACTGTGGGCTCGCCCTTCTATGAATTGAAAAAGACTACAACCTGCTCCACCGAGTTTGCAATAAAGTAAGCGAGAAAAGGGTTTTTTAAGTCAGGATATGGCAAGTCAATGGCATTTATTCGTCCAAAGTTACAGACCAGTTTCCATAGTGCACATCTTATCAATAGTTTGAATGTCGTGTGTGTTTCTGCTCATTGACAAAATTGCGTTCAGTATGATTCATGCCAAATTAATTTCCCCTGTTAAAGTGTTCGCCTTTGTTTCACTAGTTTGGTTTCATTTTGTATGAGATTTTGTTATGTAGGCTAGCCTATGATAAATGGCTTATGGCCAATATGTAACTCAGCTAGGCCTAATGTTAGTTTCCTCAGCCATGTCAGCTAGCCTCAGACTCATTATCTGCTATGGCTGCTAGTGCTAGTGCGGAGTAGCTTACCATGCCAGTGACGTAGCCGATTGTTGAAATCCAACATGGCTGCGCCCATGTAACAACAACACCACTTTCAACGTACAATTTTATCCCTTTTAATAAATTCAGCCATTTTAATCATTGTACCAATGAGAAGAAATAAAATACATCTGTTATATCACCTTTACTTCAAATTCCAGTTCAGTTCATCTTTAAGGTTAGTAAGACCAAAATCATCATCTTGATGCTTATTAAAAAGGATAAGTAAAGGTAAACAGTAAGGAACATAAAGGCCTACTTTATTTGTGTAAATGCTTTGACTGGGGTAATTCACAAAGCAGTATAACCTTTCAAAAAAGACAGTCACCTAAAGAGATGGCATCATGTCATATGTTTCAATACATTCATATATGTTGTAATTCATATGAAGTTCATATCTTTTTAATAATTCATAGTCTGTGGCCTGCATAATTACTAATAGCAAAGTAAGTATCTAGTAATTAAATATTGATTTAAACTATTTGACTACACTTCTCTTTAATGTCATTACATTGGTGGTGTACGTCTAATTGACTGCCTTCCCCTTTAAGGACGTGAGAGTAGCCTAATTACATTTCTGAGTGGATTGGAAGGCTTGCATCTCACTGTTTTCGGCTACGTGTGTAAATCACTTTTTGCATAGTGCATTACGATATGTAGATCCAATTGGGAATGTCTTTTATGTCATTAGTTAAAATAAATGTAAAAAAAAACCAACTCGAATGAAATCATTCTTGGATCATAGAAGAGGTAAATGTCTTGCAATTTTATTAATTTCTATGATTTTGGTAGCACTACTCAAACTAAGCCCACAAGCTAGCAAACATGACATTAGCTAAAAGGACATCTCCAGGTAAATGTTTGCCAATGGGTTGCATAGCCTACTCAAATGTCAGTAAACCAAGTAGGCCTTAATTAACTTACTTTCATAGCCTAGGCAGGTTAGCAACACCAGGTTGAGAGATGCAAGTAAGCAGATCATTAACGTTAGCCATCTATTTATTGTCATCAAAACTGCAGAGGAACGAACACGTTAGGGCAGTCTTTGATGTCATATGCAGAAGGTGCAGAAGTAAGTGTGGCATCTGGATCAATATTCTGCTCGAGGGACGGTTGTGGTAGGTGAAATTTCACGGGCAAACTACGATGATTGGTCAAATTTGCGAAAAAGTTGCGGTGTTTGGACAAAATTGCGAGTGCCTTGGTAAGTGACGAAAACAATCGTCTTCGTGAACAGCTGTGCACTAGGCTACTTTGTTAGCTTTTTTAAAAGAGAAAATACGCTCATCCCTATACATAATGCAAGGGGTAATTAATTTAATTATAGTTTGGCTTTTATTTGTGGATTTATTTAATGTAGCCTAGACTATTTAGTGTTATTTGTTCCCCAAGCTCAAAAAATAAATTTGGGTCGCACATAAATTGACAGGGTCGGTCGAAAACCGGAACCCAAGACTTTTTATTTTTTTTTATTTTTTTTATTTTTATGCCCTACATGCCTGTCTGCTGTTTTTTTTTTCTGATTGATTTTCTTTTTGTGATAAGCATCTGCTAAAACTCACCCATGTTTCCTTTCCAATTTGTAATATTGTGTGCTTTAGAGTAATAATGAATGTGTTGTTTTTGTTCTATGTTATGTGTTGTTTCTGTATGTCTTTTTCGTAGTAATAGTAAGTTAAATATTTCCTATTTTTTTTAATTAAGGCATTACGATCAATTTCCAAAAAGATGATTTTATATTCCTCTTTTTAGTCAACTTTAGCAGAGGTGCCAGTAATTCTGGAGGGTACTGTAAGTGCACTTTGTGTGCGAAACCGAAAGATCTCTCTATACCTTGGGAAATAGTAGTAATTTAATGAAACTAGATGCCACACAGATGCGGTGCCACACTCATCTTTTTGATTCTTGATAAAGCCAATAATGTCAATATCAAACAAAATCACCGATTTCCCTCCATTTCAACGAGAACACTTTAATTGTTATTGTTGATGTGTGCGCTTGCTGTAGGCTAGATAAGGAAAATGTCAAAAAGGAAACGTCAGCGACCACAGCTTGCGAGCGCGAACACAAGGCTGAAATGGGAAAGTTTCCATCCGAAGACTGATTCTGAAAATGCGAAATGAACTGCCCGTTATATATCGCACACTGCAACAAGTTACTATTGCTGTGTTAACCCTGTTCGGTTCCACTTGCATGTGAGAAATCTTTCTCACATATGAAAAATATAAAGACAAACCTGCGTTCACGTTTAAGGGCAATTGTTAAAAAGTAGTTTGTCGAGGGTCTTATGGTTTGGCACAAATGGCAGAAGTCAGGCAGAAATGGCGTGAATATTGATATTTATTTTTCCGTCACCTAAAGTATGAGTCATCCAGTGCAAAATTATAGGAAAAAATAATGCAACGAAAATAAAAATAAAATGGTAACAAAAATACTTGATAAACGAAACAAAAAGGCTATGGCTATATTCAGCCAGAAATAACAGCACTAGATTCAACAACACTAGGCTTTTAGGCTTAGTAAGGTTTTACACAATACCTTGAGCTATAAGCAACAGCAAGCAGTTCTGTTCCTTGAGAGGCCTCTTTCCAAATGACACGCACACATTTTTATGCATTGGCAAAACCCACACCTAATTGGTAACTACCATTAGTCTATACACATGCAGGGGTGTTTACTCATAATATCATAAATTCACATCAAACACAGTTTCCTACTGACAAGATTCCTAGAAGCCCCAGGAACTCACCTGCCATAGCGATAGTAAAAAGTTGCACTTTTGAAACCTCAAATACACAAACACCGTACAACACTTACATATTTTCTCATTACAGAAAATGTATACAGGCTTTACAGTTTCTAAATCGATGCTTATTTTCCCTTAACAAAACTGAGTTTTGCCGCGAGTGCATGAACTAGAAATGAATGAAATGAGCGTGAATGCGTGGGAAGATGTTTGGTGTGATTCAACCTCATGTATGCATCCATCGGCTAAAGACACACAAACTCAACCTAACGCAACACAATCCATGGCAATGAATATTAATAGTTTGACCACATGTACATTATGAACACAAGTCCATTGTTTAAAAGTACTACATGTTTTAAGTTTGGTGCGGCCATATATGGTCGCGTGAGGACGCGCAGATAGCCGCGGCGTCACAGCAATTCCGTGCAAAACTGTCACATCCATAACGCCAACACAATGCCATGGTATTTAGTTGCCGTTAGGGATATGACAGTTTTGCGTGGAGTTGCCCTTAAATGGTGACAATTATTGCATGAAACTTCACCTCACTGAATATGAGCCAACCAGACTCCAAGGCCATCACCAAATCTAATCTCTGGTAGGCCTAATTAATGTTCAATTTCGCCAACGAAAATTGAGTGTTGTGTTGTTAACTATGATGTTACTTTGCATACCAAAGGACACTGGAAAAAAAGGGGGTGGTGTTTAGCCTACATGGGAAGCCTAAGGCCTATACTTCTGTCATTCCACTTTACATTTCAAGTTAGCCTACTTGCACATTAAAACTAGTAGAAAATGTATTTAAAAATACTGTGTTGAATGAAAGTAACTATGTTAAATATCCAAACTTTTTCTTGTTACCGTCTTTATGTGGCTCTTCTGAGATTAAAAAAATAACACATTTGGTAAAAGTGGCTCTCCAGGCAAAAAAAGTTGCCGACCCCTGCTATAGCCTAATGGAAATGCAGATACTTAGATTGTTGCTTAAATTGCTTCGATGCTTAGATTGTTATCTGGAATATCATGGAATTTTTTGGAAAATCTATTCCAAACATGGAAAGTCAGAGAATTTTATAATTTTACTTAGAGTGTGAACCCTGTTTATGTTTTGGCCCTACAGTTGAGTTCATAATAAAATGGACACAACGAAATAACAAACACTTTTTTTTTAATTAGTCGTTTAGATTAGTCGACTACCGTATTTTCCGGACTATAAGTCGCACTTTTTTCATAGTTTGGCTGGTCCTGCGACTTATAGTCTTGCGGTGTTCCCCAAGGTTCAATTTTAGGACCAATATTGTTTTCCCTGTATATGTTACCTCTAGGCCACATAATTCACCGCCATAACATATAATTTCACTGCTATGCTGATGACACACAGCTGTACCTCTCAGTCAAACCAAACATGCTTAACAAGCTAACTGTACTGGAGGATTGCAAAGCTGATGTGAAAGACTGGATGTCACAGAATTTCCTACAGCTTAACTCAAAACAGAAGTCCTTTTCATTGGCCCTGACAAAGTCTATAATCGAGCTAAGACTTTTCTTGAAAATGTAGCCTCAAATAACAAGACTACTTCTAGAAACGTACGGGTTTTATTTGATACAGATTTAAAATTTGACCAACATGTAAAACTCCTTGTCCAGTCCTGTTATTATCAACTGAGAAACATTTCCAAAATCAGATCAATGCTTTCTTTAAAGGACACAAAGATTATACATGCATTTGTCTCATCTAGACTTGATTACTGCAACACCTTATTCACCTGTTTAAATCGTCATTCCATCTCTCGTTTACAGACTGTTCAGAATTCAGCAGCCAGACTTTTGACAAATTTCTAACTTAAATTTAGGGAACACATCACCCCAGTTCTGGCCAATCTTCACTGGTTGCCAGTGAGTTTTAGGATTGATTTTAAAATCCTCCTTATAACCTATAAATTGAATTTCTTTATTGAGTATCAATAAAGTATCTATCTATCTATCTATCTATCTAAAGCATTACATCAGGGGTCTCAAACTCAAATGAGCTGAGGGCCACTTCTGCCAATGTCATCTGATTGGAGGGCCACGTCAGTGTTAAAGAATAATACAAAAAAAAGAACGGCTATTTCATTTCCTAAAATGCAATATTTTTTTTCAAATACTGTATTTTGAAACACAAGACTACAAACAGAAAGTGCAACCTGTGCTAGCAACCTTAGCTTATAAATAAAATAATGATAAAATAAATATTAATACAAATTATAAAAACAAACATAAAAACATGTAGGCCTATGTGTGTGTTTCACACCAAATAAAAATATTTTCTTTTCCTAACGTTTTTAAACCTGGCAAACTAGGCGTCAGGGTTAAGAAAGCAACACCATTGGATTTTTATATCAAAATGTTCATGGCTTGAAAGTGGTCAGAGATAAAGTCCTACTGTAAATGTAAAAATCTTTGAGTATAAACAAAAGTTTTTTAAGGGTGTAAATGTACCCATCTAATTTGCCACTGGATGGCAAGCACCTCAAATTATGCACCTTTCAGTAGATACTGGATGTTGAGCATATTTGAGCAGGTTTACTTTCTTTGTTGTCATATTACCCACATAAAAAATTAGGAAAACAGTAGGCCTAAGATGTATACCAACAATAGTAAACTATTACTAGCCTATAACCACAAGGTCTACTATAAAGTATCCTGGTCAAATCAGTTCCTATCGCGGGTGACTTTGTAGTTCTTCAGAGCCCTATTTCTACTACCCCTGCTGTCTGTGCCACATCCATTTCGGACACTATCATCACAATTACCACTGAAACCTCCAAGCTATGTTGGACAGAGGGTCGAAATAAATAATATAATATAATTACGACTGTATTATAAATAAAATAAGCATGGTATGCTTAGTAAACACCGTCATATACACGCAAAGACGCACCCCCATTCACAGACGCACCGTCCGTGACTTATCACTGTCAATAGAAGGTCAATCATAATCTCCAAAAGGCAGATATTCTCCTTCAGAATCAGAATAGGTGAATAACATAGCCTACCCAAGACTTCATCACACGTGAACGTTTTTCAGCATTTGGTGTAGGCCTATTTCTGCTTTAATTTGTGCAAAACTATGCATCGCTTCCTCGTCATTTCGATAAAAAATGCACATCTTCGTGTTTCTCGCATGTAAGTTTCCTGAAAGCTTTGCGCAGCGATTTTGGGTTTGAATCAAGCTCTGGATGTCTAGCAAATAGTGTAAATAGTGTAATAGAGAAGAGTACAAATGAGATTTGTCACCGTACTTGGATCTATCGTCTATTTTAATTAGTATTGTTGTCTGTCGCAATTAAAAATACCCTCAAGGGCCGGATTACATTAGTATTTTGACATGGGTCGTGTGCCGGAATTGGGCCGGACGCGGGCCGGATTTGGCCCGTGGCCGGGAGTTTGAGACCCCTGCATTACATGGTTTGGCACCTGACTATTAAAATATTTATTAACCCCCTACTGTCCGGCTTGGCCCCTCAGATCCTCCAGCCTGGGACTTTTAGTTGTTCCAGAAAGTAAACTTTCAACTAGGGGTGACCGATCATTTGCAGTTAGAGCACCCAAGCTTTAGAACAGCCTCCCTTATCATATCAAATCTGCACCATCAGTGGCTGTTTTCAAATTTAGTCTAAAGACCCACTTATATAAAATTGATTTCCTTAAATAGTGAATGATTCCACTCATGTCTCTGCTAATTTATTATCATTTCTGTTTGTTTATTTTGTCTTGGGTACTATACTTTTCCTTTTTAATTTTCTTTTTTTTTACATATATATTTAGTTAAGTTTGTGTTTGATAGTTTGTAGTTTGGTAGTTTACTATTTTATCATTATTATTATTATTAATATTATTACTATTATTGTTATTGTTGTTATTATAACTATTGTTTTGTTTTTTGCTTTGTTTTGTTTGTTTGTCTGTAGAGCACTTTGTGCTTTGTGCTTGAAAAGTGCTATATAAATACATTTTATTATTATTATTATTATTATTATTATTATTATTATTATTTATTATTATAGTCAGGTGCGACCTACCGTGCAACTTCAAATAATAGCTGAGACCCAAATAGACGCCTGTGTCAGAACCCAGATTGGGAATCAAGTGCAGGGCCCAGTTTCCCGATAACGACGGAGACACACTCTTTTCTACAATTCATCTTACGATCATTCGTTTGGTTTTTCCGACTGTTTCCCGAACATGCTCATGGCGTGAACGCGCGTGCACTGCTCTTAAGATGCTCTTAAGGGGAGCTGTCCAGTTCTGAAATATCCTCTAATTTGATGGTGATGTCAGGTGACTGCACGTCACAAGGCCTACCGTTTAAACTTCGGATCTACATATTAATTCACATCAATACGAAAATAGAAACACTTTGACATCTGCATGTAAGCATCCCAAGTAGGTTATATAGCCTACTACACACAGACATAAATAATTGTAATTATTTAAGATTAGATTGTTGCACCATGCAATAATTTTTCGCGGTGTTTGAAGATAAGAAAGAAGTCGAGAAAGTGAGGAAATGTGTAGGCTAGTCTTAGATTTTGATGCAGTAGCCTACAGACTAAACCACATGTTCCTTTCTCTGCTTTTACCTCATAGGCCTAATACATTAGAGCCTTCACTTAGCAAAGATAATTGCAAACTATTCTGGCAACGTCTCGTTTCATAACTGGATTGCATTTTTGTCCGCTTTTCATCACATTATTATGACCATTAAATGTAGGCTATTTTGCACGCTAAAATCTGATTCATCAGGTAAACACAATAAAGAATGGGAGGGTGAGTTGGATTATGTATTCTCTAAGTTGTAATTCCTCTGTATGTCCTGTTGGTGACCTCAGTGAGAAGTACTGTTAAGACGCTCGGTAACACTTTACTTCAAGTCAAGTGAAGTCGGCTTTTATTGTCAATTTCTTTACATGCACTGGTCATACAAAGAATTGAAATTTCGTTTCTTACTTTCCCATGCAGACATAGACATGCTTTAAATACAGACATAGACATACTATAGATATAGCCATAGACAATAAACATTAAATTAAAGTGCAAGACTGAAATATAGAACATGTATGTATCAAAATAGAAATATAGGACATGTATATAAAAAAAAGAGGTAGTTGTGTTGTATATTTATATAGTCTTAACAGTTACATGAAGTTTAAACTTGTGCTTGTGTGACCTGTATATTTACATTGATATGCAGTATGCAGTAATTTCAAGTATATCAGGCTTGATGTGAAGCAGCAACACGTTAGGCTGCGCAGTCACAGTGCAGTTCCACAGGGCGGTGTTGGGGGGGAGGGGGGTTAGGGTAGACAGGATCCTAGTTCCCTAGGTTCCTGGCTGGCTGGTGGGTGGGTGGGGGGCTGTCAGTGATGGGAGAGTGGGTAGAGTGTTCAGCATCCTGATTGCTTGGTGGATGAAGCTACTTGCCAGTCTGGTGGTGCCGGGGAGCGGAGGCTCCTGTACCGCTTTCAGAGGGCAGGAGGCTGAACAGTTTGTGTGCAGGGTGGGTTGTATCCTTGACAATCATTAGTGCTTTGCGGGTGAGGCAGGTGGTGTAAATGTCCTGCAGGGAGGGGAGTGGTGCTCAATGATCCTCTTAGCTGTGTTAACAGTGCGCTGGAGGGTCTTCCTGTTCTGATCTGTGCAGCTTCCGCCCCACACTGTGATGCTGCTGGAGGCGATGCTCTCGATGGTCCCTCTGTAGAATGTAGTCATGACGGAGGCGTGGCACTTGCCTTCTTCAATTTTGCTAGAAGAAGTAGAGGGCTGCTGGGCTTTCTTAGCCAGTGATGCTGTGTTGGTGGTCCAGGAGAGGTCGTTGCTGATGTGCACCCCAGAAATTTTGTGCTGCTCACTCTCTCCACAGCATCTCCGTCGATGGACAGTGGTGGCAGTTGTTTGTGGCCTCTCTGAAAGTTGACAACAATCTCCTTGGTCTTGCTGACATTTAGCAGGAGGTTGTTGTCTTTGCACCATTTAGCCAGCAGGTCTACTTCTTCTCTGTAGTGAGCCTCATCGCCCTTAGTGATGAGGCCCACCAGTGTTGTAATAGATCCCGCAAACTTCACCAGATGGTTGGAGCTGTGAGTGGTTGTACAGTCATGTGTTAGCAGTGTGAAGAGCAGGGGGCTGAGCACACACCCTTGAGGGGCCCCGTGCTCAGGGTCAGAGTGCTTGAAGTGTTGTCCCCGACCGCATTACTGCTTGTGGTCTCTGCAACAGGAAGTCCAGCAGCCAGTTGCAGAGGGAGGTACTGAATCCTAGCTTGTCCAGTTTGCTGATGAGTTGTTGTGGTATTATGGTATTGAATGCTGAACTGAAGTCTATGAACAGCATTCTCACATATGAGTCTTTATTGTCTAAGTGGGTGAGGGCTGGATGGAGGGCAGAGCAGATTGCATCCTCCGTGGATCGTTTGGCTCGGTATGCAAACTGGAAGGGGTCCAGGGTGGGGGGTAGGGTGGCTTTGATGTGTGACATGACTAGCCGTTCGAAGCACTTCATGATTATGGGCGTGAGTGCTACAGGACGGTAGTCATTGAAGCATGATGGTGATGATTTCTTTGGCACGGGTATGATGGTGGCAGTTTTGAAAAGTGATGGGATGACTGCTTGCTCCAGAGAGGTGTTGAAAATGTCTGTAAAAAACATCCTTCAGCTCTTCTGCACAGTCCTTCAACACTCGTCCTGGTATGTTGTCTGGGCCTGCTGCTTTGCGTGGGTTAATGGTGGCTAGTGTCCTCTTCACGCTGGCAGAGGACAGGTACAGGGGGTTGGTCGTGGGGAGGTGGGGTTTTCTGTGGGTGAGTGTCATTTTGTGCTTCAAAACGGGCGAAAAAACTGTTCAGGTCATTTAGCAGAGAGGTGTTGTTCTCACAGCTCCGTGGCGCAGGCTTGTAGTCAGTGATGGCCTGTATGCCCTGCCATAGTCTCTGTGCATCTCTGCTGCTACTTGACGGGTGAGTTCATAACACATTCATAGCAGCTGTCATAAACTGCACATAAAGCATTCATGACTGTTTCATGAGACATGACTCAACATTCATAACAAACCTTTCATGAATGTGGAAGACAGAACGACGACAACTTGTCAAAATAAAAGTCCAACAATCGCAAAGCAGCATTGCCGTTTTTGTTCCAGACCTCTTACCTGATCACGTCACATCTGAGTCAATGGGCTACTCCAGTGCCAAAAAGACAGAACATGGTCAAGCAAATAATTTTTGTTTCATAAAAAATATATTTGTTTTATGATGTAACCTTTGCAGATAATTTCTCATCATTTGCTACTAGGAATGTCCATTGTCCAACCGTTCCAGGTTAACAAATAAGGGTCAGCTGAATGTAGGCTAGTTTAGGCTACCTCCCAGTGTTAAACTCAGTGATTACGAATACTTCACAACTTGTATAGTAAAGTGACATTCGATGTAGACTTCATAAGATATTCATGAAATATTTACAAAGGCTGAAGAGAAAAACGGCAATTCTGCTTTGCGACTTGTTGGACTTTTATTTTGACAAGTTGTCGTCATTCTGTCTTCCACATTCATGAAAGGTTTGTTATGAATGTTGAGTCATGTCTCATGAAACAGTCATGAATGCTTTATGTGCAGTTTATGACAGCTGCTATGAATGTGTTATGAACTCACCTGTCAAGTAAAGTGTTACCGAGCGTCTTAACAGTATGCAGTATAAAGTGTTACCAGACGCTCTTAGTCGGTAACGAGAACTCTGGAGCACTCGTAGATTTACGACTGTTTTCACAACGTTCTTAAGCTACGATGGTTTCGGGAAACAGTCGGCAAATCTTAAGACATTCGTAAGAGGGACTTTACGACGCTCTTAGGCTTAAGATGCTTTCGGGAAACTGGGCCCAGATCTAATAGACGCCTGTGTCTCTCAAATCTCAAAACTTTTTACCAGAGTTTTCTGGGCTGCCATAGACTCCTATAGCAGAAGAAAGATGCAAAATCATCATCATCATCATCAACATCATAAAAATAATAATGACGATGATAATAATAATAATAATATAAAGAAAATGTAGAAACACTATGCCTTCGCTGCTTGGCCTCCAATAAGGTGATTATTACATTATCGGCTGCAGTTATTACATTTACATTTATATATATATATATATATATATATATTTTAACCCAACCAATAACATAATAATCAGACAATAATGTAATAACTTATACATTGTTGACAAAAATGTATTATGTTATTGGTTCAGAAATGTTGTTACATTATTGGTAAGTTCTTACATTATTGGCTTTATATAACATTAAAATGATTATGTTATTGGCCATTATTATGGCTGCTTGGCTGCTACAACCATGCATAGCATTTCCACCAAACAAAAAATAGTTTAGCCACTCCGTCCTCAGTGTCCCACCAGCGGTATCTATCTATCTATCTATCTATCTATCTATCTATCTGTCTATCTATCTATCTATCTATCATTTTACAGCTGGCGGTATCTAGCATTACACAGCTATTGTTTATCGTTTTTACGGGACCACTGTCATATCATTATCTCCTGTTTATCTTTAACTCTTGTTTATGCTTGCAACTGCTGGAAATGTGTCCTGGTTCACTAGATAGCACCAAGGTTCAAAGAATTTTGAACAGAACCGGTTCAAGTATGCGTTCTCTGTTGGTCGAAAAACCCTTAGAGAGCTGTTTTCTCTTTCTTTCAGGATGGTATCGAGGGTTTACTACCAAGAAGCCCACAGTGAAGGTAAAAAATAATTTTAGGAATTATTCTAACTCTAAGGACCAGTTGACACTGTTTTGAATGATTGAGCATATGTACAGACTACACACTTATATAAAAAACTTATATTAAATCCTAAATTATTCCTGTTTAAAAAGGGTTGGATGAATGTTTTAATGTTTATTAATTTAAGATATGTGTAGCAGCAGTTTGCAGGTGTTTTTTTGCAACAACTTTACATTTGTTTTGATTATGACCATAACCTGCAGTTCAATCCAAAACATGTCTAGATCAACATAAAAATGGTTTATTGAACACAAGATCAAGCCTCTGCCATGGTCATCACAATGTCTTGATCTGAACTCCATATAAATATACATTGGAGAAGCTAAATAAGAGAATGCACAAAAGAGGATCTAGGAATGTGGACTATATGGAGAGATTCATTCATCAACACTTTATTTAGCATAGCAACCACCATGTCTACCCTAGCAACCATGGCTGTGTCTCAGCTGGCATAGTTTTGCACTTACAATACCTAATTTGAGTGCATGAGTGCATTCACACTGACAAGAAGTGCCCTGCTAGTACCCACTACCCCCTAATTGTATTCCTCTATATTTGATGATCCCAATTAAGAAGTATTTCTTGATCGGGGAAACGTTTTGTTTTTGTTTAGGCATAATATAGCCTAAATTAATGGCTCTGTGAACCAGTAATTTACTCATCGAGGAGGCTCATGGTTTGAGAAACGCTGTAGATAATATATGTATTAGGGCTGTCAACCGATTTAAAAAATAATCTTATTAATTACATACCTTGGATTGCACTCTGTGCACTCTAGAAAAATGCGCTATATAAATAAAAGTGACTTAAAACAACGAATGAAGTGGATTCCTGTAACTGTCCATGAAAACAGCAGTGTGATTGGATAGCCTAATTCACTGCAGGAAAAAAATGTAAGTCACGATTTGTTGTAGGCCTAACAGAGGTAAATATTTTAGCAAATCGCCTATGGCGATGACGGCTTTAAAAAACATATTTGAGATGAATTAGAAAAGAACTGAGAGATGCATCTCCGTTAACCAAAAAGCTATATAATTGAACATCAATATCATTGTTAACTTTAAATATGTCTCCATGCAGGAAAGTGTCAAGCAGAGTCAGACAAAAGGCTTCGCTGCTTGGACCCCTAATAATAATAATAGGGAAGAATAATCAGAAAAAAAATAAAAGGGTTCCTGCAGCTTTGTTGCTTGGACCCCTAATAATAATAATAGGGATGAATAATCCGAAAATAAACAATAGGGTTCCGGCAGCTTCTCTGCTTTGACCCCTAATAATAATAATAATAGGGATGAATAATCAGAAAAGAAACAATAGGGAATTCTTATTCTTCCCTAATAATAATAATAATAGGGCAGAATAATCAGAACAAAAACAAAAGGGTTCCGCTTCTCTGCTTGGACCCCTAATAAATTCTGCATAATATTACACAAGTAGCTAATAACCATTCCTCACTAATGATCTAGGCAGCACTCATTCACTAGTAACATTACACTCCTGACATCTAGGCTAGTGTTATAATTTTAGCAACATGACTTTAGTTGATTTGAATGTTTTTCATTCACCATGGTTTAGTTAAACAAACAATAAAACATTTTGACTGTAGACTGTTATGTTGACTTACCTGTCGAGAAGTCGGCGTCTCTTTAAAAATCTTTGTCCCAATCATTAACACTTACCATATTTTGGTCCACTAGCATACCCTCGTTTTCTGGTGTCGCTGGTCACATTGTCCTTTTGATTCCCGTTTAATTCCCTTCCTTGGCAATGAGGATTTATTCTCATATAATGAAGAATAAATATAATCTTCCATCCGGGCATCAGTGCAATGCAGTTTTTTCTGCCGCAAGCACAACATGGCTGCCGCTATTAGGGTGACTCTGCCGTATGTATTCAGAAAGGCAGATTCTACGCTTACGAGAATATTTCGATTTGTTGGTGGAAGTAATAACCAGAGGCGGACAGAGTACACAGCTTCATTACTTGAGTAAAAGTACAGATACCCTTTGCTAAATTTTACTCAAGTACAAGTAAAAGTACAACAGTCAGATGTCTACTTAAAGGAACCGTATGTAAGAAATGTATTTCAATTAATCATAAAATGGCCCGGATATGTCACTAGACATTAAGAAATCATGTTCATTTCAAATACTTATATCACTGACAACAGTAGTCCGGCCAGGATATTGTCATTTAAAAAGTGAAGTTGCAGCCCTCAACTGATGTTGATGTTGTTTTTTGTCATGTCATGTTGTGTTTTGGTCTGATGCGCCACCCTCTACCTATTTTTTAATCACAAAGTCAGTAGCGTTTCGGCATCCGGGTTGGCAACCTCGAGTCAGAGGGGAGGGGGAGGGGATACACCGCTCTACAGTAATTTGAAAGTGACTGCAGTACCAGTTTTGGCCACAGTCTTACATATGGTTCCTTTAAGTAAAAGTACTGAAGTACTTGTTTTTAAAAGTACTTGAGTATCAAGAGTACAAGAGTAGCCTACATTTTCTAAATATTGCATTACTACTGCCACAGTGCTTACATTTATGTACCGAAATGTCCTACATGGAGTTATGAAAAATGTTAAAGTTAATACCTTGGAGAATGTAAAAGGAATTGAAAGTAAAATCAAGTCATTTTCATCTTTTTACCATGTTGCCAGGGATGGGCCGTATTTCTAATACATGTATTTAAAATACGTATTTCAAATACAAAATACTATTTTGTAATTCAAACACTTGAAGCGAAAACTATCATAAAATTGTTCAGAAAATTTAAATAGTCTGGCAAGGTGGGGCCACAGGTTGGCACATTCCCGGGATGGACCTGCGGGGTGATTGCTGATAGGCTGTCCCAATCAGTGGTGCCTGCACAATCCAATCACGTTTGAGAGGGAAACAACAAATTGAGGGTTTCCGAGATTTTTCTTTTTTCCTTTTTTTTTTAGAAGAAGTAACGGGTACTCACGGTTATGGATAGAAATGTAGTGGAGTAAAGAGAACAATATTTGCCTCTCAAATGTACAGTACTTGAGTAAAGTCATGAGTACTAAAATAAATGTATTTTAAAAGTACTGTAAAAAAGTACTGTAAAAAAAGTACTGTACTCAAGTAAATGTATTCCGTTACTGTCCGGCTCTGGTAATAATACATGAATAAGCACATATTTTTTGCTAAGAATCAACCCAAGAAATTGCACAATGTAGCTTTAAAGCCAGCTAGTGTGTTTTATATACAATCCAGTTGCTTAATAAAAATGTGTGGAACTTGAACAAGTGTATCTCTATGTTTCTGTTCACAGGGTATCTTCCCTACCAACTATGTTTACCTGAAGAGGGCTGTAGTCACTAACAGAGGGTAAATGATCTTTTTGTTGAATTTATTTTTAATGGTTGTATGGTATGTGTATGATGACATGTTGAACTTCACATGTTGACAACAGCCTCATTGGCTATTCCATTATAATAATAATAATAATAATAATAATAATAAGCTTTATTTGTATAGCACCTTTCATACACAAACGGGCCTGCGTTGTGAACTAGCAACGCAGCAATCTCTGGAAATGGTGCAATGTTACTGCAGTAATATTGCGTTCAATGCTGTAAATCCCTCTGTTCCAGAATATTTGGTTCATATCATCAATCTTTGGTTCAGGTGTCTGTGCAACAGGGCCCTGAAGGTCTAACAAAAGTTTAAGTATTTAGGCCTACGTAGGAATTAGGAAAGGAGGCTCAGCACGAGAAAAAAATGCATTGCTTCTTCTGTACGGAAAACGTGCAATTTTAATTGGTCATCAATTGGAGTCCTGTGTATCGTAGCAACGAGAACAAGACTGTGCTGTGATGAATCCAGTGGGAAATTGATTTCGTTTATCGTTTATTTTTTGTGTGTGTATGTCTCTACGTATGTGATAGAATTATTATTTGATACTAGCCTGGTCTTCTTTTTTCTTGGATGAATAATTTACTATCATTAATTAAACAACTCACTATTTTGTCATCCAAAATAAATATATCACTACAATGTTTTTTGCTCTTATAATTTATGTTGCCACACAAAATAGCTTCAAGTGGTATATCAATATTACTAAACATTTGAATAAATGACATGCTAAATACCAAATATTAAATACTTCAGGATAGATTTCAGCACTATGCCTACAATTCGGCCTATCTTCTCCATAGAATGCCATGCTCCAAAGTTGCACATTTGTTCCCATTAAACAAAATAACAGCCGAAATGATGTGAAACATTATTTAAAACAGGTCTAAAAAGCTAAAACCATATGTTTGTGAATTGAATTGTTCGGAACAGCATAAGAAATGCTATATATTATTCTTTGTCATGCAGCAATATTGACAAAAAAAAAACCTAGATTAATATAGGCTACAAATTAAAAATACTATATGGTGAAGGTGGTGGAATTTCTAATATTGGAGTACAGAATATGTATTTCTTTGTTCCAGAGTTTCTATGGAGATATTTATCATGTATTGTATAGTGGATTTTTATTTCATTGGTTTCTCTTCTCTTCTTGAATCTCAAACTTGTTTTCAAGTATTCATTTCCAAATTTTACTTCATATGTTTTGTTTATTTGTTGTGATTATTTCTTCACTTATTTCTTATTTATTTTGCTGTGTATTATTTTGTGAGTTCTTATACAAAAGTTTACAGAAACATTAAAGAAATATACATTGCTTAAACCAGTGTTTCTCAAACTTATTTTGTGACAGACTAATGACAGACTATCGCGACCCAACTCGTGACTGTGGTAGTTAACAAACTTAAACAATGACCTCATACATTGCTTAAACAGTCTCTTCCATATTATGACTCCTCTTTCTGACTCTTTCTCTCTTATATTGGTTGTATAGGCAGTATGAGACAGTGGTACCCCTGGAGGACCCTGTTGTGGCAGAGGTGACATCCACATTGCAGGATTGGGCAGTTCTGTGGAAGCAGTTGTATGTGGTGAGCATATCTTTTTTACACTCTCATGCTACGTCATAACAACTGTCATAACAACAATAGCAATCTACCAATGACATTTTAATGCATTTTGCAAACTGTTTATTAAACCTGTAATGACAAAACGTTGAATTTTCCTATTAAAATATCTTCCACTTTTTGGCTTAAAAAACCTAGGTGCGAGCACTAAGGTTTCAGTGACCCATTGACAGATGTTACAGGTACTAGAGCTGAACCTTTCAGATGATCCATACTCTACGCATAACTGAATCTTATCAATCTAAACCCGAACTGCGATGTTCCAAACAGAGTGACTGTAGCAATGCCTAATGTCACTGCCTTCAGCACAGCGCTTTTTACTGTTAAACACCTGAAAAATATTAGGCTGCTGTTTTCTCTTCAGGACGAGCACTATGCTTGAATGATTTATGACTAAATGGAACATTTTTAAGCGCCAGAACTGCTTACCATGACAAAGTTTACACTAATCATCATCTTCTAATGTATCCTTATGTTGAGATGTCCATACTCTTTACCCTAAACTTATCAGAACTAACAGCAGACCTTACCGAACACAAAGGTGTAAAGCAGTCCCCTGTACAGTTAGCCATTCCAGAGTAATCCAATTTTGAATTTGCAGTAAATTTCGACATGCATGGATGTCTCCAAATTTGGGCTTTAAGTTTTACAATGTGTTTAAATTGTTCTACATGATTTCATAACGGGCCAAATACAAAATAAATGTTACAAATATCGCCTAGATATCGGTAAATCAGAGGACAGCTGACTAAGAGTTTGTGAAAGTAGCCTTAATGATCACAAAATGCTAAGCATGCATCTAGGCTATTTGAGTTTCTCAGTTTAAAGCTGAGCTGTGCTTAAATTGTTCAATACATGATTTCATAACAGGCCAAATATAAAATAAATGTTAAATATAGCATAGATATCTGTAAATATTAGATGATCAGATTATTTACAGTTCTATGTAATATGTCAGGTTTCATGTTTTTGTAATGTTTCATACAGTGATGCAGGTCTACTGCAGTGAATAGGCTAAATACAACTTTGATCATTTTTATAGCCGGGCAATTCCATGGAAAATTACGTTTTTTGTAACATCCATAACGCCAATAAAATGTGATGGTATGGTATGATGTGAATAATTACATGAAATTTTAGCATTTGCTATTTATGGCTGAAGAATGTACATGAGAAAAAATGCACAAAAAAGGAATGGTATCATTCATATCATACAAATGCCAAGGCATTTCACTGGCGTTATGGATGTGACAAGAAGTCCATTTTCCGTGGAATTGCCCATCCTACTACTGTATAGTTAACTTTGGTGCCCTGACATGTGGCCTTTGTGCCCCCCACCAAATATGCCCAACTGAAGGCCAAGTGGCCTTGCCCCCAGAATGGTGAAATTCCAAGCCTGCTTGGATCCAAATAACAGTAATAGCAACCTTCAAGTCATGGTAGGGTAAGTTAAGCTATAAGCACATAGCCAATTAAACATGAAAAAGTGAACGGGACACTTTTTGAAACTATTTTAGCTTGTGTAGGCCTATCAGTGCTTTCTGAACCTATTGAACACACTTTTAAAAATACCGTGATGATACCAAAAACCGTGATAATTTTGGTCACTATAAACGTGAGGTTAAATTTTCATACCGTTACATCCCTATATACATGTAGTTCGGTAGAGAGCCATTTGATTAAATTACGTAGCGTTTTGTGATTGACAACATGATTCAGACTGCATACTCTCCCTGGGCATATCTCTACAATGAAACAATAATACAGCATATCTAGGCTAATTCTATATTTATTATATATATATATATATATCTTGACCAGTATGTTTGTTTTGACTGAAAATGACACTGCCACATGCCATGTAGAAGCATGGAATCAGAAAAAGAAGCATTTTCATATTTTCATAACATTTTTATGAGAAATGGCGTGTCCAAAATTATTCATACCTGTTTTAAATAATCAATGGAAACCTCTTTATTTGTCACTACAGCTTTCAAAATGCTTTTTGTAATAACTACTAAGCTTCTCCATGTCTCCATAATGATTGTAGAACCCACATTTTTAGCAGTAATCTAGGTTTTTGAGGCAGGAACGATTCTTTGTCATCACTCTGGCTCTTTGCTCACTTTTTATGGATTGAGGTCTCGACTAGGCCACTCTAAAATGTTGATTTGAACGTTGGATATGGATATTAACTCTATTACTATTACAATGCACTCTCCCACCCTCACCCTGAACACTACAAAGTGATAAGCAATATCACAGTATACCCACTACAGCAAACTTAGTGTTGGTTGGTAGATAGTTGGTAGATAATGACTAAAATGTCATTTGTAAGGCATTCTGCTAGATTATGCTCCCCCACACTGCAAAAACTGCTTATTTAACAAAATCTAACCAAGTGTTATTAATCTTATATCAAGATAAGAAAAACTAGTTGGTATAGTTTTCAGTATAAAGAGACTTACCTAGCGCTTTCTTGTGAAATCATTTGACTTAATTTAAAAAATAATTCACTTATTTTAAGACATCTTATCTTGAAAACAAGCAAATTTGTCTGCCAGTGCGTTAAGCAAATTTGTCCTAAAAACAAGCAAATTTGTCTGCCAGTGCGTTGAGCTTATTTGTCTTGATAAGACTCCTTAAAATAAGTTAAAGTCTTCTGAAATTAAGTCAAAATGATCTTTTGAGAGGGCTCTAGGTAAGTCTTTTCATACTAAAAACTAGATTTTAGATTTAAAATTAGATTTTTTAATCTTAATATAAGATCAATAACACTTGGTTAGAATTCATTTTTTGCAGTGCATAAGAAAATGGTGTATATTTTAACATTTAAATGCATCAATTTGGTGCGTTTAAAGGTTAGACTTGCTTATTTTTTTTATCTATGGATGGAAATATTTGTGCTGTATCCTAAACTGTTTTGCACTTCAGATTTTTGAACATGCACACACAGGCGGAATAGTTATGATGATGATAGCCTACTGCAATAAGTTCACAACTACAAAGCATATTTGCTGAGGTTCATAGTTCAGAAATGGTCAAACATAGTTTACATTTCAGCACCCCATTAAATTATGCAGAAGTGGTCACTTGTGTTGTTCAGATGGTTAATATAAGATAAGATAGTTATCTTGGTCATTGTAATGGCCATCTATAGGCTATATGCAACAGCTTCCTTTTTCATTCTGGGCTACCCATCTGGGAAAGTATGATTTGTTTTCCCTATATATATTTTTTAAATTAATGTCACTAGGAAGCATGCCAAAAATACATTTTCATATCTGTTTAGGATTGTCTGTAATCTGGCAATATATGAACCATGATGGTGGGATACTTTATGGCTAAACAAATGTTTGTAGACGGCTACTGACTATAAACAGTATAGTTAACAATTCGGCCCAAAGTTGGAGACTATGTAGAAATTTGTTGCAATTTCAAAACCGGATTACTCGGGAACCGATTATTGTACAGAGGCATGCTTTATATCCTCATTCATGCTGTTTATTGTGATACAGTTCCGATTAGATTTCATGCAAATTTCATGAGAGCTTAGATTCCGCTCGTTCATTCCAATTTGTATACTTCACCTTCGACTGAATCTGTACATGCTCCCACTTGAGCCTATCATTCAGCAGTACAATATTTCTTATCATTCATATGCCGATGACACACAATTATATATGTCTATATCTTCCAATAATCCTAGTCCAGTGAATGACCTCATCCAATGCATTTCTGCTATTAAAATTTGGATGGCCCTAAACTTGAAACTTCTTTTAATGATAATAAAACAGAGATTCTTTTAGTAGGTCCTAAGGTCTTGAGATATCAATTTCATTCATTGTTAACTCCCCTGTCTATAAAATCATGTGAGAATGTCAGAAATGTAGGTGTGATCTTAGATGCTGATCTTAACTTTCAGAAGCACATATCTCATATTTCCAAGACTGTGTTTTATCATCTTAGAAATATATCTAAGGTTAGGTGCTTTTTAACTCAAGTAGACTCTGAAAAGCTGGTTCATGCCTTTATATCTAGTCGATTAGACTATTGTAACACAAGTTTTGCTGGAATGACAAAACAGACCCTAAACAAACTCCAGCTTATACAAAATGCCGCAGCCAGAGTATTAACAGAGAATGAAAGAAAGAAGGGGAGAGCTGCCACTCTCGGAAAACTTCTGTTTTCTGAACTGGTTGCAGTTCCTTCTGTGGTTCCACATGAGGGCGCTCGTCCACGAGTGCAGAATGAATGGAGGTCTATGGAGCTGTACCCCTCAAAATCCACTTTTCTCAGGATATAATTTATTTTCAAGTAATTTGAATATTGTATTTCGAAAGGGGAGGCAAAGAAAATACACTTGGTTGAGTATTATATTTTTTAAAGTCACTTAATTGTTCTAAAAAGCCTTTCAAACGTGTCTATGACTTCATTCATTAGCACAATGCTAGCGTGGTATGGGCAACAACGACCAAACCTGTAAGAAATCAAAAGGACATAAGTACTCGTTCAGTCAACTTTTGACCTATAACCCATGTTGAAGTTATACAAACTACAATCAAATCTGAGATTTGTCAACGACAATCGGGTGAAGGAGACAAATTTAGCCATCTAGCTCCATTGACTCCCATTCATTCTGCACTCATGGCGATCGCCCCCAGTGGAACTCTGGTGGAACTGGTACAATGGGACTTGCACTGCAAAAACTGCTTATCTAACAAAATCTAACCAAGTGTTATTAATCTTATATCAAGATAAAAAAATCTAGTTGGTATTGTTTTCAGTATAAAGAGACTTACCTAGCACTTTCTTGTGAAAACATTTGACTTAATTTAAAAAAAGTTTGACTTATTTTAAGACATCTCATCCTGAAAACAAGCAAATTTGTCTGCCAGTGCGTTAAGCAAATTTGTCCTAAAAACAAGCAAATTTGTCTGCCAGTGCGTTGAGCAAATTTGTCTTGATAAGAGTCCTTAAAATAAGTTAAAGTCTTCTTAAATTAAGTCAAAATGTTCTTTTGAGAGGGCGCTAGGTAAGTCTTTTAATACTAAAAACAATACCAAATAGATTTTTTAATCTTAATATAAGATTAATAACACTTGGTTAGAATTCATTTTTTGCAGTGTAGTACGGAGTGGCCAGGCTCTCCATAGACGGGCTCTGGTACAAACCAGAACACGAAGATCTCATCACATCAATCCAGTATTAAAATCACTCCATTGGCTCTCAGTAAAGCAAAGAATTGATTTTAAAATACTAATGATTATTTTTAGGAGTAGCTCCCTCATTGCATATATACCAGCCATTCATTCACTTGTTATTATATGCATTTTAATCTCCATCTTTTTATGTCAATCTAGTCTTTATTGTTTGGTCATTTATTGTGTCCCTTTCTTTTGGAGCACATTGGGTCTGTGCTTGTCACATGAAATGTTTTATATAAGTAAAGTTGATTTGAAACTGACTATTCAAATTTCATTTATTTAAATGACTCAGTTTATTTAAGATGTGGGCTAGGCTATATGAAATACCTGAATGTGGTTAATGTGTGTTGAGGCACACCTGCTCCCTGATCTTGACTTCAAGCTCATCCTGCTTGTCGCGCAAAAATTCTCCTCTGCAGGAGCTGCCTGTGCGAGGCGATTTCTCGCGCGACAGAGGAAATTACATCATTTTGACGTCACACTATGTTGGGAACAATTTGCGAATTCTTGGAAGTTGAAACACCAATGGAGGCTGGAGGGCCCAACTCTTCGCTAACCCCCATAGCAGCCCATTCATTTAGGATTTTTTTGAAATCCCATAACTTCATACAACATATATCCTGTGCTGATGTTGTAGTTTCTGTATTATCTACATAAACAATACAAGGCAAAACAGGCTCAACTACCTCATACGTAACATTGGGTTCCCAGAAGAAGTATATTTAGCATGTCCGGTTGTAGGGAAGCTAACTCTTTTTGTCGCAAAGTAGGGAGATAATCGTGTTTGGATAAGAAGCTCAGTCCAGCCAGCTCCGTGCTCATAAGCAAAACCAATGGGAAAACCATGTAGCCTACAAGACTATTGTATGTTAAGATAAAGCATTACATAGAGGCAGTTAAACCTAATAAAAAAACGCCACTTCATTTCAGAGGTTTTCGATGGATTGACAGTAGGCTAGATCGGAAAGGGGGAAAGGAGATTATAACTTTTTTTTTGCTTTGCCATTGACTGTGCTTGAAGATGATTATGTCTTGTAGTTTCAACATGAACACAACTTGATCATGTGTGATGATGATGTTAATAAAATTAATAATAATAACTAAATAAATGCTTCATTTTGATGACTTTGAAGGCGAAGGAAGTGTGAGGAGAATTTCTGTGTGAACCATCTATCAGACGAGTTACAAGATTGAATTTGATGGCTATCACAAAGTTAGAGTCTGAGCAGTACGATGGGAGGCCAATTGAAAAACCATTCAAATTTGTGTCAGTGCCCTCCCATTTCTTTTACAGTCTATGGTCGGGAATGGTGACTGTAAATAGCCCTTGATCTTGGCTTCAAGCTCGTCCTGCTTGTCGCGCAACACTGAAAAAAAATCTCCTATGCAGGAGTTGCCTGCGCAAGGCTGAAATTTCTCATGTGACAGAGGAAATTATGTAATTTTGATGTCACACTGTCGTGTGACAGGTCAGGAATGGTGACTGTAAATAGGCCTTAACACCTTTTAACACAGTTTAGTTTGAAATGTGACACTCTACTATTTACAAAGATTTATAACACGATGTGCCAGCATTTTAAGTGTCAGTTACTCTGTAGCTAATACCCACAGAGTAACATGTAGCGTTACAGAATATGACCGCCGCTTAGTCCTCCACGATTTGTCTCCATCTCCTACTCTTGCAAATCATGTGCATGTAAATGTGTATGTGTGTGCATGTGTGAATTTGCTTTTAGTGTGTGTGTTTGTTTGTGAGTGTGTGTGTGTGTGTGTGTGTACATGCATGTATGCATGCCTGTGTATGTGTTTGTGTGTACATTCGTGTGGGTGTATGTTTATGTGTGTGTGTGTTAGGGGGCTAATGGTGTGTGTGTGTGCATGCGCACGTGCGTATGCATGCCTGTGTGTGTTTGTGTGTGCATTCATGCGGGTGTGTGTATGTTTATGTGTGTCTGTCTGTGTGTGTGCATGCATGTGTGCAAATCACAAATAAGTGGGTATGGGCTAGGTTGATGAGGGCTCTTGAGACTACCATACCATAAACATTTTGTCATCCTGGGTGCAATGGTTCAGGTAGTTATCTAGCAAAAAACTGCATTTTTCAGGTTCTGCCTGGCGCTGTGGGGGGTGCATGTATGTAAATGTGTTTTATGTAGTTTGTGGAGGACTGGTTCAGAAACGTCACATCCATAACACCAGTTTTCCCTACCAAAATGACGCATAGTTTCAAAAACACATTTTTTGTGTTCATTCAAGTCTCCTTCATGCTACATACAATGGTTTCGGCAGTTTCCTTAAAAAATCAGAGTTTGTAGAAAACCTGTAATTTATCATAAAGGTAATATTTTGTGAACTTGATGTTGGGTAAAATTCTTTGATCTTAGAATATTTTAAACTTAAAAATAATGTATTTTATATGAATATAATCCCTTTTGCCATGTCTCAGTTTCTTTTACTAACCACCCCATTCCTCTCTCTCCCAGCAAAAACACAAAGTAGACCTCTTCTACAAGCTGTGTCATGTTATGAATGAGCTGATTGACCTGCGGAGGCAACTGATATCTGGTCATCTAACTCAAGATCAGACCTGTGATGTGAAGCGCCACATAACAGTACGTCTGGACTGGGGCAATGAGTAAGTGCCTTTTTCCATACACCTAGCACAGAATGTATTTGAAGTATGAATTAGTCAAAAGAACTACAATGAAGAAGAGTCTTGCATCCTGAATGATCTTTAATGAGAAATGTAAACAGCAAGAATTTGGATTTTGTGAAAAATACAGTGAATATTAAGCAAATGAACTAAAAGCAGGCGACTTAGACATCCATTGTTACATCTATTATGGGTTAATCAAGAAATAAATCTCAGGACGCAACAATCTACATTGGTGGTTACATTGAGCCCAATGAAGTTCACTGACTTGACAAGCACAGTGAAATGTTCATGGAGGCATCTTGTATCAGTGTTGTTAGGTATCAGTGTGGTGGTTTTGATGTACCCTGATGTGTTACAATAGGTTGTTGGTTATGATTACTGTTTTTTCTGGACTATAAGGCACTTTTTTCATAGTTTGGCCGGTCCTGCGACTTATAGTCAGGTGCGACTTATATGTAAGGGATAACAGACGCCGAGGTGTCCTGTTATACGGAATTAATGGACGAGGGCGAGAGGCAAAGAACAGGCTCAACCGTCGTCCTACTATGGTTGTTATAGTTACCATTCATAAGCACTGATATGGAACGGTGATTAAACTTTTTTTACCAGGTCTACTTCATAGGTGTCCCGTTATTCAGAATTAAAAGCCACCCCACCAGCCAATCAGAAAAGAGTATTTCTTCTCTCCGGGTGATAAATCAAAATATATATAATTTAACATGTTGTTAAATGTTCATTCCTGCTGATTGACATGAATCTCTGCATAATCCAAGGTAACATTACCGTCTACAGCCACTAGAGGGCACTCTAGGCTTGTGACTCGCTGGCTTGTTAAGTTAATTTAGCCTATTCAGCCTCCCTGGCACTTCCCATGTTCAACACAGCCAACATAGCATTTCGCTAATCGTTAGCATCTAGCTAACAAATTGCACAGCAAAGGACAACGGCAGTTCAAACGAGGGTAAGCAAACAAACGTCTAGTCATTGTTAATATTCCACATCTGGCAGAAAGGAGACATCATCACAACAAACTGTGCAATCAGGAACTGACATTTTAATTTTCTTGTCACCAAGCTACATAGCTGCCAACTCTCACGCATTGGCCGTGAGACACACGCCTTTGATTAGTTTTACACACTCACACGCCACACCCCCGATTTCTCATGCTGAAGTGTCAACCCGGTTGGTCAGATGCCTGAAAAATGAGTTTAGCCTATCTATAGATCTACCTGTTGAGCCACGATTATGCTTTCAGAGACGGTGAGAGGGTTCAAGAGCACCCCGTCTGTGGAATTTTCTAAATTTTCCTCATTTGCAATGCTACTTCAGAAGCCGTCCCCAGGCATTCCCCGCGATTTCCCGGCTTTAGGTATGCTTTGAGTATTATTGAGTATTTTTCACGCTGAAGTGTCAACCTGGTAGGTCAAATACCTGGCAGATGAGGTTCAACTAAACTAAACCTATACATATGATATCACACATCAGGTCACACATGCGGAATCTAAGCTTTCCAATGATATTAGCGCCAAATTGCTGTGATAAATGGTTCATGAGAAAATTAACATTGAACCGGCGTGCAATTTAGGCTAATCATATTTGCATTTTGCACACAGTGCACACCCATTACTCTCGGTTTAATATTTCACTAACCCTTCACACACAACATTGGCAAACCCAATATCACAATAAACATCAAGCGTGCGAATACGAGGATATAAAGCATGCCTCTGTGCAATAAGTGGTTCCTGAGTAATCCGGTTTTGAAATTGCAACACATTTCTACATAGCCTCATTAATAAATTATAATGTATTCTAATGTAAACTATTTGTCAGTAGGCCTACATAAATTTTTGTAAATTGCTCAGCCATAGATTATCCCACTATCATGGTTCTTATATTGTCAGGTTCCAGCCAATCCCATTACAGATAAATAAATATATTTATATTGGCATGCTTCCTAGTGACATTAATGCAAAAATATGAAGAATCAAATAATGAGACACAAATATTGATATAAAGCCTGACATAAGCCATAGGCAAACATTCGCATCATGCAGATATGGGTACATCCTGAAAAAGGAATAGCATGTAGGCTATAGGCTATGGCTATTACAATGACCAATATATTATCATAAATAAACTAGCTGAATAACACAGGTGACCACTTCTGCATAATTTCATGGAGTGCTGAAATGTACAGACATTTTTGAACATTTCTGAACTGTGAAATGTAGCATATGTTTTTGTGGTTGTGAACTTATTGCAATATCACCTATCAACTATTCCACCTGTGTGTGCATGGTTATAATTCTGAAGTGCAAAATAGCTTAGGCTATAGCACAAATATTTCCATAAAAATAAGCCTAAGTCTGAGCTTAGTCTGACCTTTGATTTTATTTTGAAAGTGCACCTGATTGATGCATTTAAAAGTTAAAATATACAAACATCTCTTAAATTCTTACAAAACACCCACCCACTTTTTAAAATTGTTAGTTTGGACACCCCCACTTTTGCCGTGTGAAATACCAGTGCTGTTTTCAGCATCTGTTTAGTGCTTCATTGTCATTGGATTCTCCCATTTGCGCGTAAATCGCTCATAAACTTTTTTTTTTTTTTTGTTACACGCATTCTCCCATTCCTCTTCTGTCACACACACAGTGACAAGCGCCAAATCCCCCGCAGTGTTGAAGAGATCCGTCATCCCCTCACTTTTGATAAGGTAAAAAGCCTTATAGGTATGCCAAATAAATAATAACCTATAGGTTTACGCTAGGCTATGTAAAACTCCCCATTAACAGCATCACGTCACTAACCACAGCGACTGCACAATCTCGTATTCACTGAAGCCAGTTTGTCTACTTAGATAGTGTAAATCCTCAAATTATGGCCGGGGTCTTAAGACAAAGTACAGGCCTTTAGGGGCAGGATTGTATTCGAGACAGCCCTTTATTTCTTATCGAAGTTTTATTTTTGAGACATGCGTTTCTTGGGCGGCATACTGGTAGGCCTTCAAAAGCATGACATTTTCGGTTTAGTTTGATATTTAATTTACTTTTGGACTGTTTGATTATATTGTTAAATGTTGGGACTGATGGGCACTGAAATCTGGGGAGGTATTTGATGATCACTATTACGTATGTAGTTGAAAGAGTGTTGGGATTTCAAACAAACCTTTAATGCGTTCATTGAAGGTCCGTGGTGCTATAATGGAAACCTTATTGCGTAGCCAAGTAGCCTATATATTGAGTTATTTTTAAATTATGCATGATTTCCTCTTTATTAATTTCGTAGGCTGGCTTCATTTTGTTATATAGAAATATCTAAATAACCTGTTAAATGTACCAGAATTCAGGAAATTGCATCTAGTCCAAAAAAAAATTTCTGGGGGAGGACCCCCATACCCCCTGCTAAAATGTCCCACCCACTTTCAGAATGCCTCCGACGCCCATGGTCCTACTACAGTGGGTACCAGTTAAAAATTGACACTTCATTCACGATCATGGTGAATGGTGAAATGTAAGTACAACTGCAGCCGCTAGGGGGCAGCATAGTCCGCTGTGGAGTTCCACGGTCGAACCAGGCGGGCGATTCGACAGCAAGGGCTGTGATTGGCCGAAGTTTTCAGTGCGTTTCTCTGTGTTTTTAGCAGCCCCTGCAACATGCTAGTCCACTGTAGCCTAAGCCTTGTACATAATGTTAAACATAGTTTTGGATTCAGTGGCAAGATTTCTTGATTGTACAGTGTCTGTCTCTCAGTAATGTTTTAAAATGAGAGAAGCCGTCAGCTGGCAGTAGGCTACTTTGTCGGTAGTCATGAGAAGTTTGCTTGCTAACAGAACATAAATATGCTGCCCAGAAACCTTGTGAATAGTTCTGATTTTTTTTTACTACACTAACGAGGTTGAAATATAGACTTTGCCTACAGCATCTCCTTAACAGTAATGTTAACAAAATGACAGCATTCATATGACAAAGAAAAACGAATTCGGTCACTCAAGACTGTGCCACAGCAACCAGTGTAGGCTACAGTCCTACCCAATAGGCCTACTCAAAGTAGATAGCGTTGTCTGACGGTCGAGTGGGTTAATGCACGTATTTCCAGAACAGGTCTGCAACTTTCAGGTAGTTCTGAGTTCGAATCTAGGCAGGAGCAGAGCCATATAAAGGCCTAGGCCTATTGTTATCATTTTTTGCAAGGTGTTGCTCCTTGCAATACTTGTTTATAAGACATTTGGTGATTAATTGATAGCTGTTTTTGGGGACCGTTAAATGTTCTTTATAATGGCGCATCGGGGAGTAAAACGACTGTTAATGGCTGTTACAACTGTAGGCTACAATGATTGCAATACAAAAAATATGCCCGTGTTAGTTTAGTTAGTTTTGTGATGTTTTGCACTTTTGCCTCATGTGTTTTCAGGTTTGAGGGCTTTTTGGCAAGATTGACCTTGGTTAGACTCTGCATATGTTATTTCTCCATTATGGAAAATAAAGTCAATTTTCGACACACGTCTGTTATTTGTTCAATAACAAGTGTTGCTTGTTAAAACATGTGACTAGTGAAACTCAAATGATTTTAGAAATATTTAGCCAAAGCCAAAAGTGTTAGAGAAGGAGAGGCGGTGCAGCTCAGATGTCTTCTTAATTTTCTTTATTCTTTAGTAAAGGTGCAGAACATTATTAAACTTTGACTAACGCTTCGATGTTCGTTAGTCAAAAACATCGACACATCGAAATGTTAGTCAAAGTTTAATAATGTTCTGCACCTTTTACTGAAGAAAATTAAGAAGACATCTGAGCTGCACCGGCGTCTCTCCTCTCTAAAATATCTGTCCTGGCCTGGTTGCAACGGATTGTGGCCAAACGACAGAAGCGGAGAACCCTCCTTTGTCTACCAAAAGTGTTACTTTGCCCCGCTCCCCCACTGCTTGTGAAAGAGGGGATGGGGGAGGGGGGCTTAACGTGAAAAAGCTTAGGCCTAATGTCACAAAACGGCAACGAGTCGTTTTAGGCTACAGGCCTTCATAATGGTAGGCTACAGGAAGTGGGGGTAGGGTATGGGATGACCAGAGCTGTTGCTTGCAGTTTGTTAAATAAAGCGATGCAGATTACATTATTTATTACTTTACACATAGCCAAGGCTACCGTCGGTGTATTTTAATAGTAGCCTAGTCTAATAAGCTACACCAGCTTGCCTTTAAGAGGGGAAATTCAATTGTATAGCCTATAACATTAGCTGAGTCACATATTTGGCCATATGGTGTTTATCATAGGCTACATCACGAAACCAAATAGTGTAACAAAGGCGAACACTTTAACAGGGGGAATTAATTGGGCATGAATCATTGTGCTGAACGGTATTTGTCAATGATAATAATAATAATAAATAATAATAATAAAGCTTTATTTGTATAGCACCTTTCATACACAGAATGCAGCTCAAAGTGCTTTACATTTGAAACATGTAACACAATAATAGTCAGTCAGTCATTATCAATCACTTTTCTTTGCTGTTTATGTTATACTCAGCAACATATCAAAATATAGAAAATGGCGCCATAAGACTGGCAGCCTTAACCCTCTTACCCCCACAAGCACGCCATATGGCAACTGTGGCAGGAAAAACTCCCATATTCCAGGAAGAAACCTTGAGCAGAACCTGACTTAATAGGGGAGCCCCATCCGCTTCTGGCTGGCAAGCCCCTCAATAGTAGCAGATGTAGAATAATCTGAAAATGTAGTCTACAGGATAAGATGAGTTAACTAAAAGCTTTCCTGTACAGGTATGTTTTCAGATCTTTTTTAAAATATTTACTGAACTCGCCTGCTTGATGTACAGAGGCAGGGTGTTCCATAGTTTGGGGGCATAATGGATAAACGCAGCTTCTCCACTTTGTTTGTGGAGCACTTTGGGTAACGATTAAAAGATTAGAATTGGATGATCTAAGTTTCCTTTGTGGTTGATAAGATATTAAAAGCTCAGAGATATATGAAGGTGCTATGCCATTCAGAGCTTTGTAAGTAATTAACATAACCTTAAAATCAATTCTATAGGAAATAGGGAGCCAGTGCAGTTCAGCCAACACAGGGGTGATGTGTTCTCTCTTCTAGTCTTAGTTAAAAGTCTAGTCCAAGAGAGTTCTGTATGAGTGCAATTTCTTTAGATGTTTTTTGGGAAGACCAGTGAAAAGTGCATTGCAGTAGTCTAACCTGCTAGTGATAAAGGCGTGAATTAGCTTTTCTGCATCTTGTTGAGTTAAAAGGGCCGCGACTTTGGCAATGTTTCTCAAGTGGAAATAGGCTGTCTGAGTAACTTTACTGATATGGGGCTTAAAACTTAACTCTGCATCTAAGATGACACCGAGGCTTGTTACTTTGGTTTGACCTGGTGTGCCAAGTTCCCCAGATTACTAAGAATAATATCTCGCTTTAGTTTTGGTCCAACCAGAAGTACCTCTGTTTTGTCATCATTTAGTTTCAAAAAGTTTTGCTCATCCACTGATTAATGGAGGTTAGGCATGCAGTGAGGGAAAAGGCCATCTGGGTTAGTTGGCTCCACAGAAAGATACAATTGGGTATCATCTGCGTAGCTGTGGAAGTTTACATTATGCTGACTTATGGCGTTTCCCAATGGGAGCATATATAGAGAAAAAGCAGGGGACCAAGGCAGCTCCCCTGGGCCACACCAAAAGGCAAGTCATGTTTTTCAGATACATGATCTCCTAGACTGATATAAAATCTCTGCCAGTAATGTAGGTTTGAAACCAGTTTAGAGCATTATCAGAGAGACCCACCCACTTTGCAAGCGGTGAATTAGGATGCTATGATCAATGGTGTCAAATGCAGCACTCAAATCCAGAAGAATAAGGATTGAGACTTTGTTTGAGTCGGTAGCTAGTCTGAGATCATTGACTATCTTTACTAGAGCCCGTTTCTGTGCTGTGATTTGATCTAAAACCTGATTGGAATTTTTCAAGGATACTGTTTTTCGTTGAGGAAGGTATTTAACTGATTGCAAACAACTTTTTCAAGTACTTTTTGCTCAAAAAGCGATAGATTTGATATAGGCCTGTAGTTGCTCAGATTGGTATGGTCAAGTTTTGACTTTTAAGTAAAGGTTTCACAACAGCGGTTTTAAAAGCAGTTGGAAATATACCTGTTTCTAATGAGGTATTTATTACCTTGAGAAAAAGGAGCTAAGCCTTCATATACTTTTTTTGAGGAATGTAGTAGGGATTGGATCTAAAACACATGTTGAAGAGCCGGTTTGAGTTATAATTTTACCAAGCTCAGATTGAGTAATAGTGCTAAAGGACCTTAATTTTGGGGGCTGTTTTTGGGTGTACTATCAAACATATTACTTGTGTTACCAATAGCCTCCCTTATAGAAATGACTTTGTTTTTGAAGAAGTCTGCAAATTCTTCAAGATCTTAGAGAGGATGCCTGACTGAGTGTGTCAAAGGTGTTTGATGCAATAGCCTATCAATGGTAGAGAACAACACCCTAGAGTTTCTACTGTTTTTCAGCAATTACCTTAGAGAAGTGGTTCCTCCTCTCATTCGAATAGCTCTATTATAATTTGCAATTTTTGCAATGAGCAGAAACACATGACATTCAAACTATTGATAAGATGTACTGGTCTGTATCTATAGGCTAACATTGGACAAATAAATGACACTGACTCGCCATATCCTGACTCAGGAAAAAAAAATTTTCTTGCTTTGCGCAAACTCAGCAATGAAATCATAGGCCAGTTTGCAGGTAGCCTAACGTCTTTTTTCATAGAAGGGAGAGCCCAGTCTCTCCTGTGACATGGAGGTGCGCAAATAGTTTTAATAGCCTGTTCAACTTGAAAAAAGCTTCGTTCACCCGATGCCAGTCACTGATCGTAATTTCAAAGTTCGAAAGCTTCATCTTTTTAAGTTTTAAGTGCAGTGGCCCCTATCTGCCCCCTTTGGAATTATATCTCGAGCCTATGATAAGGTCCAGTGCGTTATGTCCTGGGATTCGGATGTGCTCAAAAGAAAAAGGAAAAAACACTTTTTTATAGATGGTTATGAGGAGCAATGTGAGAGAGAAATTTGATGATCATTGATCGTTGTTTTTGGGGCGTTAAGCCTTTTCCATAGGTCAGTGAAGGAGATTGAAGAATGACCATTTTTTTATACGAAAATATTTCTTAACTACAAAAACTCAGTGTCTAAAAACTCAGTGTCATTCAGACTCAACCCTCTTGTTGTTTTATTATCTTTTTTTATTTGTCATTTGAGCGTTGGCAAGCAGGCATGTTGCGGTTGCAATTTAAGTGAAATTTCTACAGTAGGCCTACAACATGCTGTTAGGCTGGGCTACTGTCAATGTACTTGTACAGGTAAATGTTAAACAATTGCTGGTGTACAGGTTATATAATCAATTAGCTAAATCATTTGTCCAGCTGTTTAAACATTTTTTAGTGCTACATTCAAACGCATAAAGGTGCTTTGATATATTTTTCGTTTGAGCGTCGGCAAGCAGGCATGCTTTGGTTGCAATGAATGAGGATAATTGCTTTTTTTTGCGTTATTTTGAATATGACTCGCTCCAGTCTCAACAGCACGTATTTTTTCCACACGCTAAGTTGTAACACACATAGGCCTATCCCCTCTCGCTTTCTCTCTCTCCATCCCTGCACACGGTGCTTTCTTAAAGGAGCTGCACCATTTTACAACAATTGCATCTACATTTTCATATTAGAATGTTTTGTCAAGTGTAAGCCTTAAACTACCGTGATCAATTTAAGTTCCGTGCCCCGCTTCGTCATGGAAGCAGTAAGTCTGTCGCATCAAAATAGTAGTGGCACCCAAGTGACACCTTGTGGTTGTTTGTGTCAACTGCAGTTTGTGCCATTTCTGCTGAGAAAATGGGGTGCGTGATTCATGAAGGAACCCGTCCAAACTTAACGGGGACCCACTGTAGTAGGCTATATCCCTTAGATACCAATGTTAATTTAACTCTGGGACCCTGGTCCCAGGGATGGATTACTGTACGGGCCTTCCGGGCCCAGACCCAGGGGCCCAAGGTGTCAGGGGGCCCTGAAGCCCAAGCCTTTGCATGGAATCATTGCCTCAATATCAACACATCAGGATGTAGGCTATGAATCTGATTGAATTTAGTATTGGCATATGCGACAATTAGTGGGGAGCCCTTAATACATGTGGGGCCAGGGGCACGAAAGTTCATAATCCGTCCATGCCTGGTCCCTACACCTGAGAACCACTGATGTATGTTTTTTTTTACTGTACGGTATAATGCTGAATGAGCCAAACAAAAAATTCCGCAGCAAAATTTGGGTTGGCCCCACCAAATCTCACTCCAAGGTTTTTTGAAAAGTTGGCAGCCCTGAAGCTAACCAACTTCAAGCTGGCAAATTGTGTAGCCTAGCTGAATAACTGTGTTACGTTAACATACCTATCGGATACCTATTCAGTCCCGTCTTAAGAACCTTTAACACTTAAGAACGACCGTTAACTATCCGTAAAAACGTACCGTCACACTTTTGTGTTTGTCTTCATTAACATGAATCTTTTTGGCCTCTGTGTCCAGTTACATAGTCTCTGTCTGTGTTTGGTTTTGGATTTTGTGAAATAACTTACATTTCTAAATAAATGTGACTTATAGTCCGGTGCGACTTATATATGGTTTTTCCTCTTCATGATGCATTTTTTGACTGATTTTTTGGCGATTTATACTCCGGAGCGACTTATAGTCCAGAAAATACAGTACTTGTATGGTTGGCTGCTGTGAGAAATTACTAACAAATATCACAAGGAATGTACAATGTCTGAGTATGAATATCTAGCATAATGCATTGAAAATCCAATTAAGAGCATTTCTGACATTAATCATTTTCATTCTTTCAAGGGCCTCTAAATGTTGATTTATTGCAAAAAAGTAGGCTAAAGATATTGTAAATGCTTAATAAGCCATTCACAAGTTATTAATAGATGGTTAGTTATTTATTAATTAGCCATTAGATCAAAGAATAATGCTGCTCCTGAAATGTCAGACTCTTGCAAGCGCTCTCCCTGTCAAAAACCTGCAGAGCTTTTCAACCTGTGCGAATTCTCCCCTCTGTCATTTATGCGTGATAGAGGGAGTTACACATTTTGGGAGGAGCAACCCCAAAATCTAGGCACATTCTGCCACTGGCTTAAGCACCTTTTCAGCTACGCGCTCCTGAGGGCTGTATTAAGGTTGAGTGCCACTACAAGGTGAAACAGCATATTGCTCGATGTCGGCAGTAGGCCTAGTTCTAAATATATGTAGGTTACACAGAACGTTACAAATGAATATTATAAAGGCATTATAAGGTATGTTCTGGACTGCAGTAACTTGTTAAGCCAGTGGTTCTCAAACTTTTTCTTTCATTCCCCACTTTGATCAAGGGGGCATTGACTGATGATGGTGGAGATAACGTGTTATCATGAGGCCTTTGCAAGTCAGCATCTCCGACGGTAGTCTACCCTATTAAAAATATACGTTTTCGATGTCCCAAATGGAGAGCCATACTTTATTGTTTTAACGATCTCTATGCTACTCACCAAAATGTAGGCATGGGAACATGATGAAGTAGCCTATCCAACTGTCGTGTGTTAAATTATTGTGATTACGAGCCAGTGGTTTTCAAACATTATGCGTGACTCGGACATCTAACGAAATGCAACAGACTCATATCGTCCTCGCATTCGCAAAATGAGGACAGACTGCTCAGATAACGGGTGTACCTCCAGTTATGCACGTAGTTATGACTTTAGTCAAGTCATTTAAATGTGCTGGTGAAACAGTTGTGTACTCTATTGTTATTTATCCCTATTCTTGGCACTTGGCACACCAGGTCAAACCAAAAGTAACAAGCCTCGGTGTCATCTTAGATGCAGAGTTAAGTTTTAAGCCCCATATCAGTAAAGTTACTCAGACAGCCTATTTCCACTTGAGAAACATTGCCAAAGTCCGCCCTTTTAACTCAACAAGATGCAGAAAAACTAATTCACGCCTTTATCACTAGCAGGTTAGACTACTGCAATGCACTTTTCACTGGTCTTCCCAAAAAACATCTAAAGAAATTGGCACTCATACAGAACTCTGCGGCTAGACTTTTAACTAAGACTAAGAAGAGAGAACACATCACCCCTGTGTTGGCTGAACTGCACTGGCTCCCTATTTCCTATAGAATTGATTTTAAGGTTATGTTAATTACTTACAAAGCTCTGAATGGCATAGCACCTTCATATATCTCTGAGCTTTTAATATCTTATCAACCACAAAGGAAACTTAGATCATCCAATTCTAATCTTTTAATCGTACCCAAAGTGCTCCACAAACAAAGTTGAGAAGCTGCGTTTATCCATTATGCCCCAAACTATGGAACACCCTGCCTCTGTACATCAAGCAGGCGAAGTTCAGTAAATATTTTAGAAAAGATCTGAAAACATACCTGTACAGGAAAGCTTTTAGTTAACTCATCTTATCCTGTAGACTACATTTTCAGATTATTCTACATCTGCTACTATTGGAGGGCGCAGCCAGCCAGAAGCAGATGGGCTCCCCCTATTAAGTCAGGTTCTGCTCAAGGTTTCTTCCTGGAATATGGGAGTTTTTCCTTGCCACAGTTGCCATATGGCGTGCTTGTGGGGGGTAAGAGGGTTAAGTCTTATGACGTAATTTTCTATATTTTTGATATGTTGCTGAGTAGATCATAAACAGCAAAGAAAGGTGATTGATAATGACTGACTGACTATTATTGTGTTACATGCTTTAAATGTAAAGCACTTTGAGCTGCATTCTGTGTATGAAAGGTGCTATACAAATAAAGCTTATTATTATTATTATTCACCCACGCCGTCAATTCTGTGGCGCAGTGCGTTAAGGCCGGCTGATGACAGTTATTTTATTATTAGTTATCAGTCCCCAGTCCAAGAGTTCGAATCTGTGTTAAGCCCATATTTTGAGAAATGCTGAATAGACCACAACCAATTTCAATTCTTCAACACGGTCACCGTTAGACTAGAGGGGAGAAAGAATAGGAAAAGATCTGGGCACAGTTCTTCCAGAGCTTCGTGCTAAGTAATAAGCGTTGAGTCTAGATGTTTGTGTGAATGAAACGAAGCGTATAGGCCATGGTGTGACATGCGTAAACCAATGGTGTAGAGATGACGCCACAGGGTTTTATTTAAGAGAGCCTACGTTTGTATGTAGGCAGTTTATATTCACAATACTTAGGCCTACTAAAATAAATAGTATTTTATTTGTATTGGTTGTTTAGAGTAAAAAAAAAATCGGTCGGTCTTAACATGAAGTTTACAACCGCAAGTCGGTCGGACTAAAAGGGGAAAAAAATAAATATTTGGGTCGGTTCTAAATTGACAGGGTCGGTCAGGTTACGGCAAACGAAAATATTTTTAAGGATGGCCTGGCAGCGTTTTTTTGCGCGTCTGCAGAAGTCAGCCAAATATGAATGTAATTCTGCGGCATAAGGCATATGTATTTGTTTATTGTACAGAAAAATAAAAATGACATGTCAAGCAGTCAATTGACTACATTGCAGTCAAGAAGTAGGGCAAATTAATTTAAGTAACCAAAACGTGGGTCATAGTTGTTAAGCCTCTATTGCGTAGCCTGTTAAAAACGTCGCCAGATTAAATCGGCAACAACATTGTTTTCTGCAGAAGCCTACCCAAGGCTACAGATTCATTCTGAACAGTTATTTCTCTACTGGCTCAATTATCACACAAGACACTGTTTTGATTTGCGTAGTTGCATTACCCCCAACACTGACAATAATGTAGACAGCAAATTTCGATTTCGATTTTCGTTACCACCGTGTAGTCAAGCCTTAAGCCATACCCAAGTAGCCTAAATCGAGGTGCATGATTTAATTTGTTATTGAATTCGTAGGCTGGGATTACTCTCGGCAACAATTATGTTTAATGGTAGATCCTTCTTTTTTCAGAAGGGGTGGCAGGCAGAGCGATGTACAGTGGCAGAGCGACGCACAGTGGCTGCGCGAATGAAGTGGTCATTTGAAAGCGATGCCCACTGTACATTGTTAAATAGGGAAAACCCTGTTATAATCACCCACTTTAGATATTGGAGCTTACAGACTGTGCATCTTCAGTTTTAACTTGACGTGAAGTTATAATACTATGACTTAGTTTGAATCTTTCCAACTTCATCGAAGTCATCCATACATTTGCACAGGCGTCTGCACTATTGTCGAGCAGCATAGTTTATATTCTGTCACTTGGTTTGTTTGTAATGGAGGCTGGTATTGTTATGCCTGTCTCTCTAATGTATTGGAAACTGCAGGTGTCAGTCTACAGTTTTGTTAGCATAGATAAATTGATATTATGAGAAGCAGCTGCCGTTGAAACTTTTTTTGTCAACAGCGAGTTTTTAAATTATGAATCTACACACCTACAACACAATTTGTTTTCTCTTGCCCAAAATGGAGTCAAATTCTGGGTAATGTTACTTTGCATCTAGTGATTGAACGATGCAGAAATGTTTTTTTATTGCAGTTGAATATACATGATTGATATGCAAATCATTGCAAGCTATTATTTTTGGCCACAGCTTTGTGAAGAGTAGAGACATTGTTAATCTTATAACCTGACCATCAGACTGTACTCTTTCACTGCTTTTTCTGATATACCTCCATTCAATGCCTGGCCTTCACTATCCTTTCTATCCTATCTGTCTTATCTCTGTAGACACTTGGGCCTGGATCTTGTCCCCAGGAAAGAGTTTGAGATGGTTGATGCAGACCAGATCAGTGTCTCAGACCTCTACAAAATGGTAGGTGGACATGCATTTTTTCCCAACGACAATCCATTAGGTGTGTGTGTGTGTGTGTGTGTGTGTGTGTGTGTGTGTGTGTGTGTGTCCTCTGCAAACTTGGGATGGTATTCTTCTATTTGTGCTTGGGGTGTCAAATTAGGTACTGTTCACTTGTAGCATTCTGGAGCATCTCATCCCCCTTCCCTCACACAGCACGTCATATATCCAGGCCAGTGAATCTTCTCTACCACCTCTTTACACTTTGCAGGGTAAAGCTATAGAACTTGTCTCCTCCTACAAATACCTAGGCTCTGTATTGGAGGAAGACTTATCGGTAACACTTTACTTGACGGGTGAGTTCATAGCACATTCATAGCAGCTGTCAGAACCTGATAGCATTCATGACTGTTTCATGAGACATGACTCAACATTCATACCAAACCTTTCATGAATGTGGAAGACAGAACGACGAGAGCTTGTCAAAATAAAAGTCCAAAGTCGCAAAGCAGCATTGCTGTTTGGTCCCAACCTCTTACCTGATCATGTCACATCTAAGTCAATGGGCTACTCCAGTGCCAAAAAGGTCAAGCAAATGGTCAAGCAAATAATTTTTGTTTCATAAAAAATATATTTGTTTTATGATGTAACCTTTGCAGATGATTTCTCATCTTTTGCTACTGGGAATGTCCAACTGTTCCAGGTTACACAAATACGGGTCAGCTGAATGTAGGCTAGTTTACCTATTTACTCAGTCATTACAAATACTTCACAACTTGTATAGTAAAGTGACATTCCACTTCATAAGATATTCATGAAATATTTACAAAGATACACAAATACAGACTTTTATTTTGACAAGTTGTCGTTGTTCTGTCTTCCACATTCATGAAAGGTTTGATATGAATGTTGAGTCATGTCTCATGAAACAGTCATGAATGCTTTATGTGCAGTTTATGACGGCTGCTATGAATGTGCTATGAACTCACCCGTCAAGTAAAGTGTTACCGACTTATCATTCAAGTTACATGTTAAACAATTGCTATCTAAGTTAAGGCTAAAGCTGGGGTTTTATTTTTGGAATAGTGCCTGTTTTTCACAGTCAGCCAAGAGAAAGTTGGTGGAAGCTACCTTCTTACCTATCTTAGATTATGGAGATAATTTTTTTTACAGAAATACCACTAAGGGCTCTATCTTGCGTCCCAGCGCAAATGACTTTGTATTCTCGTGCTTTTTTCTTTCCTATTTTGCAGTCAGCGCATATTGGAATTTTCCCTCCACAGGTACACGCCTGTAAATTAGGGAATTCGATTGCGCCCACGGGGGCGGTTCAGCGAAAAGACGGGCCGTGTTCCGGCGCAAACGTTTACTGTTGATATTTTGCAGTTTCAGAAAACAATTCCGCCACAGACCAGGAACTGAATTTCTTGAATTTCCCCTGGGGATCAATAGTATCTATCTATCTATCTATCTATCTATCTAACTCCCTGGTCTAAAGTCTGTGGCGCAAATGCAGATGCTATTTTAAGGGCGCATGCATGACCACAGGCCTGCATGAATGAATGCGTTGCACACCAATCTACAGACACCCCCGTGCACAGACGGAAACATTCAAAGCCTTGATAATATTTGTCCATTTCCCTGTTTTGTTCGTGCATTGGTGACCTAAAAATTTAGTAGCATATATAGTACAACATCTACATGCAATATCTTTACTACAACAACGCCTAATTATGACCTATTAATTTGGACAACTTTATACAGCCCTATAAAGGCTAAAGTTACCATTGTGTATGGCTTTAAACATCGCGTTAACATCAGCCTAAGCATTATTCCAGCTGCGCTAAGGTTTTAAGCACCATAATTTTGCATACCTTGTTGTAGCCCATCTGAAATAACTCCAAGCTTTGTTATATTCCCTCCATCCTTTCGTTATTTTCAAAAAACGTTTTATATCCATGATGGCCTTGAAGTCTTGAGTTAGTGAATTAGCTTAAATCAGCTTCTATGTGCTGTTAACCAGCAACCATAGATAGTACAAGAAAGCAGCAAGTATGGCTACAATTTCTGTAGTTGCTGCATCCATTCATTGTCATTCTCTCTCCTGCTCAAACAAATGTTGTGCGTGCATTAAGTTGATGATAACGTGTTTACAAACTCTACTTAACAGAAAATATTGTAAATAGCCTACTGTCATGCAGTTAATGGGATACTGTGCAGAGTTGAAAGTTAGGTCAACTTGGAAACTGTTTCTTGTTGTTGAGTTTGCTGAGGGTAAGGAGCCCTTGCTTGGCCGCCTGTGCTGCGCAACGCACACTTCGCTCTTCTTATCTATACATCGTAGTTCCCATTTCTGTAAACCATACATAATTTCAAAGAAAAATATCACTCGAGGGAAAAGTGTGGTGTCCATTAAGATGTGAAAAAATAGGCATAAATCTAGCGTACACATTTTCACGATTCACGGATGTGTTGATGACATAAATTAGGAAATATTAGAGGACTTAAGGAGACGTGATGTTGAATTGCATGCCGATGCCATTTAACCCAAATGCCCCAGCGGCAGCACGGGAGAATATGTTAGATTACATTGTACATTGCAAAAATATCACCATGCATTCATAACCTCGTGATTCAGTGAGAGTGATCCCAAAACATTGGAAAGTATGTCTTTGTGACAATTCTGTATTACATTTTGTGAAGAGGAAAAATCAATAGCTAACTGTTCCCAACTGAACAGTGATTATGGGCTGTATTTTGGGCTCCAGTGCATGGCGTAAAGCTCGTTATTCACCCGCGCTGTCAGACACCAAACAGGACGAGGACCACAAAAGCGTCACGTTAGAAAGTTTATTTAAGGGTTGGGGGTTACAGGGGTTTCAGGGGTTCCGGGAGTTCCAAGAGTCTGCGTGTGTGTGTTCCCCAATAGCCGAGCAGCAATGGCAGGAGCTGGATGATCCGGGAAGTCCTGGGGGAAACACACACACACAACAGCAATTGAAACGAAGCAGCAGTACAGTCAAGGGGTAGGCTGTATTCGTAGAAGAGAGACGGAAGGCAGGTCAAGATTACCGGGGCTGGAGATCAAAGAAGTAGTCGAGCGGGTCTGGGTTCACAGGCAAAGAGTAAGAGTCGTTTTCCAAGACAGGCAGGTAACTGGTGCGGGTTTGCAGACGATCTGACAAGTGTGGACTGAAAAGCAAGGCTTTATATACCGGGCATGATGAGTGGTGAATGCAGTGCAGCTGGTAGGTAAACGAGGGTGAGGCAGAGCAGAGCAGGAACAGGTGGAGGTCATCAGACTTTAATCAGCGCGTGTTACCAGGCAGAGAGAGAGCTCATGACACGCGCAAAGCTTAATTTGGTATTTTGCACGTTTATTTTTTAAACATTGCGACCAGGGGTGTGGCAATTAACAACCTAGGGAGGGGCCTGGCGCGTTGTCTAAAAATCGCTATCATACACCACCTAAACCTGGTCAGAAGTCAATGGCGAGTTGTTCATATGCTATTTTAAGAGCTCATGTCAACAGTCATATTGGCAGGTGCACGCACCATCCTTCTATCATTCATGAACGCACACCAGCGCACATCCATGCAAAGCATTACAAGTTGTACGATTACAATGGGAAACATAATTAGAATAAAGATATTAGAAATACTGTACATCTCATGATGAGTAGTTATTCACCAACATTTGCAAATTGGTAATGACTGTTAAAAGGGATCAGGGGAGAGGCGAGAGACACGTATGGAGCACAGCTGAAGACGCACTGTCACGAGATACAGTGGTGGAATGTAACGAAGTACATGTACTGTACATTTTCCACGTATTTGTACTTTACTTAAGTAGAATTTATAGTGCATACTTTTGACTTTTACTTCGTTACATTTTACAGCAATTATATGTACTTTTACTCCGCTACATTTCTACAACACCATCGTTCCTTTTTACGATACATTTTATGATCAGATTTTTTTTCTCTCTGACAAACATGTTTGTTTTACCAGGGGGCGGGGTTGCTACCAAAGATTCTGGAGCGCTACGTGCCCACAATTGCATTAGCTTAAAACTATCGAGTAACCTAACTAGTCGAGTAACCTAAAACTAGCTTAATTAAAATGCCACAGCCCATACTAGTTTTTCTTTTAGAATATAGATATTAAGATAATACATTATGCAAATACTTTTACTTTTAATACTTAAAGTACATTTAAAAGCAGGTACTTTTTACTTTTACTTAAGTAGGGTTGTCATTGTGGTACCTTTACTAAAGTAAATATGTCTGTGTATTTGTACTTTTGAAATGAATGGGGTTTTATGGATTTAGGTGAAGAGAGTGTACACATAATACATTTTGGTTTGTACCATGAAGGATAAACTGATTCAACTATATAAACCATATATTTTCTGAAAGCTTGTGGATGTGATCTAACATGACATGTGACATGTCCCACCCTTCTCATTAGTATGCTGCCCAAGCATAATACATTGGGTATTGGTAAATAGTGTATATTAGGGTGCATCATCTGCCTTGACATATGCAAATTAATCTGTCCCTATGCTTATTATGTTCCAATAAGCGAAAAAAAAAACATTCCTGGTAAATTTTAAAGTAAATTGGATAATATTTAGGTGGCCCACCATCAACCTTTATGAATGGTCGAAATTGTTGCCAAATTTAGGAAATCACCTTGCAATATAGGGGACTATGGGGGTATATTTCACATTATTTCACTATTATACATTTTTTAGCCAGTAGTTATTTAAACAATAACTGTATTAAGGGCATAAAGCACACAGCTCATTGGATAAACATTGGGTTTCTTTATGTTGTCATACATATTTTGGTGATTTTTCTAAAAAAAAAAAACATTTTTTTTTCTATTTTGAATATGTTATTTGACGAAAAACACCTTAATGTGTATTGTAACACTTGTCATTAATCATTTAATTTAACTGTTGTTGCTATGGTGTTATAAAAATATCATAATTCCAAATCAGATATAGGCTACATGCGTGGGACTATTTTGTTTAGTGTAGAGTAGTAGTTGTATCACACAGGATTACATGAACTATCTTGCAACATGGCTTCTAGTGGAGAGTGTATTAGTAATGTCAATCCACAGTCTTCAAAATGTACTCTGTCTATAAGACAATTGTCTTGGATAATTGGTTTGGGCAGTGGCCTTGTTCAGGATGACTCGATCACTGGATCCCGTCTTCCAAACTGTCGCCAAGTTCTCAGTTGCTTTGTGTGGTATCTTTCGGATGGTTCATCAGAAAACAGGACAAAGTGGGAATCGGCAAATGTTGTACTGTCCCAGGTGTCCAGCTTTTATAAAAAGGCCAACATTCCTTTGATATCAGAAAGGAAAGCCTGTGAAAAAATCAAACAAAAAAAAAAAATCATCAAAGTAGAAGTATACTTTACTCTTTTGATCCCGTGAGGGAAATTTGGTCTCTGCATTTATCCCAATCCGTGAATTAGTGAAACACACTCCGCACACAGTGAACACACAGTGAGGTGAAGCACACACTACTCCCGACGCAGTGAGCTGCCTGCTACAGCAGCGCTTGGGGAGCAGTGAGGGGTTAGGTGCCTTGCTCAAGGGCACTTCAGCCGTGGATGTGGGCACCCTTCGGTTACAAGCCCAAAGCCCTAACCAGTAGGCCACGGCTGCCCCCACATGGCATGAATGGCATTGATTTGGATGAAAATGCCAAACTCTGAGCTATCCCACTGAAACGACGGACCAGCCCATCTACACTGGAGAAACTTCAGAAGATGGAGAAAAACTCCATCCAACTTTTGCTCTGTGGCCAGAGAATGGTGAAGAACAAGGAGGACTTGTTATTTCTGGAGTCTATGAAAAATGATCGCCAGGCCTCATTTGGTTAATTCGATAAGGCATTAGCTGACCACAAATATTGTTTTCCAGCCTTCAAATTTGGTACTGGCAAAACCCATGACGGCAAGCTTTTATTGATAGTTTACTTTCATGTTGTTTATTGAAAATGCCTGGCAAAGGCAATTTTTATTGCATCTTCCCTGAAAATGTACACTACTGCCATATCTCAGGAAGTAATAAAGATAGAGACACACAACTCTATGATGCGAAAAGTCCATATTTATATTCAACTTCCATTGACATTATAGGGCTAGACCCATTATTTTTGGCGTTATTTAAGAAAAAAGGATATTTACAGCCTAGCTTTATGGACGTCTTTAGTTGGAAACTTCAGAGGCTCGGTGGGCCACCTAAACATCAATAGAATTCAATAAAATTTCTCATGGAAGTTTTATTTGGTTAATGGAACAAAATTATTCTAGGGACAGATTGATTTTCAAGAAATGATCTAAGCTGCAAAAATTTATTTTCCAATTAGTCTGTCGTAAAACGCTACTTTGCCTGGACTAATAGGCTACTCCTCCATGGGAGTGCCCCGAGGTCACCAAAGTAGTCACAAAATGCAACACTACATTAGCTGGTGGCGGTAGCAACTCAGGCTAGGTAAAGATTGTTTTTTTTTAAAAAGTGAGGTTTTTTTTTTTATACCAACAGTACTCGGTGACCTTGAGAAACAGAAATCTATGTGAAAACTCACCAGATTTCTCTTTTTAAACTGTCATGTCAGATAAGCCTGATTTTAATATGCATCTTCAATCTATTTGTCTATCTGCATGCTTCCTCCCGGAAATTATTTTAAAGGAGAATTTTGGCGATTTTTCACATAGATCTCTTTTTCTTGAGTCTTGAGGTCACCGAGTAGTGTCGGTACAAGAAAAAAACAACAATACAGTGCTACACTCGGGGGTATGAACATTGGGGCTCATGAACATGTCCCCAGAGTGTAGCATTGTAGCTGCCTGGCAGCTCTAGCCACTATCTGCAGCAACTCAAGCTAGGTAGAACTGATTGTTTTCTGGGTTTTTTCATACCGACAGTACTCGTGACCTCGAGAAACGGAGAACTATATGAACAATCTCTGGAATTCTTCTTTAAATGTGATGTCATGAAGGATGTGTTATTTGTTTAATTGCTGCCAGATGAAATAGCTCCCTTATGCTACTAGCCTCCATTGAGGGTACTCAGGACCTACAAGTACCTGGGGCTGCATTTGGACAATGAACTGGACTGGTCCATAAACACAGATACACTTAACAAAAAAGGATAACAGCTAGCTGTATTTTCTGGGGTGGGCTGGATGTTCTAAAGGTCAGATGTCGCCAGGATTCTTGTCTATACCGTGGTGTGCTGGGAAGGCAGCATTAAGAAAAGGGGTGCTATGTGATTGGACAGACTGATGAGGAAAGCTGGCTCTATTGTCAGTGCAGGAGAGGAGAAAGGGACCTTGAACCTTAACAAGGCAAAGAAGTATGTTCAGTGGCAGTTTGTTTGTTGTTTGTTGTTTGGGGGCAGTTCATCGTATGGACAGGCCTCAACTGCTGTAGAATAACAATGCTATTTTATTGTGTAATGTCAAGTATTGTATTGTCACATCTCTTTTGTTCTATTAATGACAAATCAACTTTAATTAATTTGATAGGAGGCACTTTTCCATTTTAAGCGTTGTTTATCTTTCTTGTAAAGATAATAATTATGTTCGTATGTGACATTTGTAGTGTATGTAATGTTATCATTTTTGCCTTTAACCCTGTAAAGCATCTCTCTAGCAGACACAGCGTCCAACAGAGCACAACCCAGGTAGGACAACATTCTGTTGCATATTGTACAAATATTTTTGATTAATAGAGAGAAATTACTTTAATTGGTGGAGTTTTGAGCATGGCCTACAATGGAAGTCTGTGCGGCAAGTTAGCACGTCAAATAACAAACGCTATTTTATACCATTGACAATGTTCAAAGTATAAAGTAACACAACTAAATAATGAAAAGCTAACAAAACCAATAACAGTACAAGAGGTATATAAGCAAATACAGGAGTTGAAAACTGGAAAATCTCCAGGTGATGATGGTTTTCTAAATTAATTCTACAAAGTTTTTAAAGATCAGGTAAGTCCCCTACTGGTTAGAGCATACAGGTATGCATTGGATACAAGACAATAGGCGCAAACATGGGCATCACCTACAGCATGGGCGGACTGGCCATCTGGCATACCGGGCATTTTCCCGGTGGGCCGACGCACCTTTTGGGCCGATAGAATAGGCTATAGGCCTATATATAATTTAATCATTTTGACCAAACATCGGCCCAAATGAAGGACAATCAGCGGCCCATTGGTTACATTTCCATATTGACACTCGACTGATCCATAACGGCTCACGTCAGGCCCCACCCCTCGCATTTTGGCTCAGAGCCAGGATTCTGTGAGCTTCAGGAGTTAAAGTTGCCTACACGAAATTGCAGCGGGTGCCGGTAGTGACAATAGTGCAAAAGTAACACCATGTAGAAGCTTAAAAAATACAGTATTGCAAGTAGGCTAGCATATGTCAGCAACATGTTGAAGTTCGTTGAGTTTAAATGAGGATGTAAGCAAGCATACAGAGCAGAGGGACAGTGAGCAGGTGGTGGAGCCTACAGTAGTTGAGGCTACATGATAAGAACTCAGTGGTGGAGCAGGTAGGCTAAGTGTGACATGCCATGCTGACGATGATGATTATGATGACGTATTAATTGCGATAATGTAATGATATGGTAATGATAACATAGTAAGGCCGTGCTGTGATTAGGCTTATAATAACAAATAGCGTGACTTAAATGTTCTAAATGAATGATTTGCAAACCTGGGGCCTGTTGCACAAAAGCAGAATTAAGACATCCGGGATAAGTTACTGAGCTGCGCTCAATGAATCCAAAACAAGAGCGTACATGCTTAATTGGTTGCACAACGAGCAAGCCAGGATGAGCAGACACGGATTCATCAAGCCAGGTGAAGCCTATCCTAGATAAGTGCGCGCTCACGGCTCCCTCAAATAGATCCCCGCCACCGATCACAGATTCACTGATTCACCATGGCAACTAGAGCGGCTTCATTGCTTTTTCTACGGTGTGAAGTAGGTAGATAGCCTTCTCACAACAGCAACAAACAGCAACACCTCTGTTAAGGAGAATATTGCAACTAGTTCCGCGACCACCACGCGTGAAATGGTTAGGCACTCCCGTGACGTCACATTGTCGCATGACAGGTCGGGAATGGCGAGTATGTAAAAGTTAATTAATGATCACAAACGTTTAAATAATGACAGTGGGTCTAGGTATATGTGATAACAATGTGTAGTGGGCAGTGGAATAACTATTGGTTTCCGTTTGTGGTGACTGCTGACTGAGATAAGGGATGAGATTAAATAGATCCTGGAACTTAGCCTGGTCTGGAGCAGGCTAGCTCCACAGAATAAATCGCCATGGATATCCTGCTGCCCCCTATCCCACTTTTGTGCAACTGGATCACGAATAAATTGAGCCAGGATATCCAAGATATCCCGGCTTAATCCCTTATCCTAGTTTTGTGCGATAGGCCCCAGGACAGCAAAAGAGTGTCAAATCGATGTTGTTGGTCAAATTGATCAGTTTCCGTCAGACGCCCAAAATTCAACATCGATGGCATGAGTGGTTAGCCTGACGAGCCAGACCCACATTAAAATGTAGGGTCTGGGCACTCACCGTTCGCAGTGCTCAGTCCGAGGGGCGGGATAATCGCTTGTCTTTCAAATTCCATCTGCACGCAATATGACAGCGCTGAGTCCCATGCGTTTTCCCACCAGCGGAGCTAGTTGGCTAGTTCAAACTTTTGCCAACTTAAAACAAGCTTAATTCGTGTCACACTGTTGGCCAACAGTAACATCCATCTTCTTTGTTTTCAAGTAGCAGGGAATTCAAGCCAAACCGTTGCAACTCTGCCATCAATCATTATGTTAAGCCCGCCTAACGACTCTATACACGATTTGATTAGCCTGATAGAAGTTTTTAATTTTTCGAGCTCACAAGCCAAGAGTTGCTAGACTAGCCCTGGAAATAAATCGGAAATAAAATCATAATAGAAAAGCATGTTTGGCGAAGTCTCTGGCCAGGGTCCTGAAGTGATTTGCGGGATCGTGGAGGACTCAACTGCGCAGGCAGGAGTCGTGCAGGATTCCGCAATACACCCCAAAAAATGCGTTAAAGATGAGGGACCCTATAGCCAGGACCACGCGAACAAATTCGACGGGAGAGCGCGAGGTGCGCTAATTCCCTCAGATCAGAGAGACTTGATCTGATATATCAGTGATGGGTGTCGGAGGACCACGGGCGAGAGTTTTGAGCGCTTGATCGGCAGGCCGTTATTTGCCGCGTTGGTGGCTGCACCATAAAATATGTAACGGCCTGCTGGGATTACGATTTGCGTTAGAACAGCGTTGAGCTGCGTTTGAAACCAGAAGCGAGTAACGGAGCGTCCGTAGTCTGGAGGGGGGATCTTTCCATGCGATGGAAAAATAATTAGCCAAATTGTATAGAGGGCTGCAGGAGAGAGTAGATGTTGAAAATGACAGCCCAAAAACACGCGGTTGTGAAGTTCAACATCTAATGCACCCCGATGTTATAGGCTACAACTGTAATGTAAAGTGAAAGAAAGTGAAAGAAATTTTAAACTGAATGGTATATTTGCTATCTTAGCTAGTCAATTACAGTGCTAGCTGCAGTCATTCAGAGGTGAAATTTACCACCCCGTAACATACCACCCCATAACACTTTGTATCGTTATGGGGTGGTAAGGGGAATGTAGAGGGGGTGATAAGGGGAATGTAGAGTGGTTGTCATTGCCATTTAGATTAATTCATAAAAATTATATTTATATATAGTTTTACATACTGTGATGACTGGGGGAAACCTCTGTTCTTTCTGCAGTGAGCCCTTAGCAATGAGTCCATAGCAACCAGCTAATCTGTTGAATGCTGGTTCATCAGTATGCATTGGTCACTGTTAATATTTTATGACTATATTGTATGCACATTGAATTCACAGTTTGAAGATTAGAATCTAAATTCTGCCAATCTCCAATTAAAAAACAAACCTATAACTTTTAATATCAAATTAAGGACATTTTTATGGCAGGAAAACATGAAATGTTCTGAATTCAATTTATGCATTATGTCTAAATGGAACGCATCTTGTCCGTTACGGGGTGGTAAAAAAAAAGACACCTGGGCTACAATAAAAAGGAAAATATTAATAGGGATTTAAGCCTGAGGTGGGAAAATGTTTTTTTTATGCAGGTCATATATGTCTTATACCATGTGGATGTCTTAAAATATGGCTTGTCCTACATGATTTTTAAAAAAAATGTCAAAGTGAAAAGGCACCGGTTTCGTAGAATGACCCAATTGTCTTACACAAACATCTATTACACACACACATTCATAAACACATATCAATGCCATTTCTATTTTTTTTTTTTATAATATTTTTTTTTTTTTTTTTTGTGTTTCACAGTGTTATTAAATAATATTAAACTGTAACAGAAAAAAACATGTGACTGGATATGAAAGCACTACAATAAAGTAAATATATATATTTATACATATATATATACAATTATATTATAATTTATATAGTATATAAAATATATATATATATATATATATATATATATATATATATATATATATATATATTATACAATAATACAATTATATTATAATTTATATAATATATATATATATATATATATATATATACATACATACATAATTGCACTTCTGTGGTAGTGTGGTGAATGTCCTTATGGAAAAAAACAAAGTATTATAAACTTTGAAAGTGTACAGAGAGGTTATAACAAGACCTGTTTCTGGAGGAAGGGAATCTTCGCGTTCCGTAGCGTCAAATCAGTGGGCGCGTTAGACTTTCAGCATTTTGTAGATCTGACTGAACATGTTTGTTCATGTATTGTAAGATTCAGCCAGATCTGTGCAGCGCTATAAGATTGAAGGCACCCACTGATTTGATGCTACAGTACACAAAGTCAGAAGATTCTCTTCCTCCCTAAACAGGTCTTGTTAACTTCTCTGTACTTTTTTCAAAGTTTGCAATACTACGTGTAATTGTATTTTGTACAGAAAAGTACAGAAGTGTAATTGTATTTTGAGCATTGTCAATAAAATGGTGTTTGTTTTCTGATGTGCTAGCCTGCCCCGCAGACTTCCATTGCAGACCATTTCATTCCTAATGTAAACAAAGGTCTTACTCAAAACTCCACCAATTAACATCATTTTGCTCTCAAACAAAAGGCTTCACTTGGTATCTAATGTAAATAGAGCCTAGGTTGTTTTTACTCCAGAGTATTCCTTTAAGTAGGAAATCATATTCTGGAATTAAGTGCAATGTGATTTTAAATTTGCCACTGCATAACAGGAATTCAGAAACAACAACATATGTAAAGGAAATTTTTGTATGTCAATTGAAAAGTGAGACTGCCAAATAATAGTGAGTGCAAAATAAATACTTATTTGAGCAGTATCTGGAGGCTAAAACAATGGTTTTCTTGCACAGGGAGACAGCTTGGGCCACCGGCATGGAGAGGCCTTTCGCATTCCTGTACCTCACCACCTTTTCATGAACCTAAAGAGCTTCACTTACAACACCATTGGCGAGGACACTGACATCCTCTTCTCACTCTACGACCTAAGAGAGGGCAAGCATATTAGGTGAGGGGAATTATGATGAGAGCAAAGGTATACGGTCAAGTAACAACACATTTGAAAACATTTGTAAGTCACCTTGCATAAGGGTACTGATACATGCTAGCAAAGCATTGTGTGTTTCATTCATTTCAGTTGAGAGCAGGCGACATTGACAGTGTATAGCAGATTGGGCGAAGCAGTAAAAGTTGAATCCTATCAAAGGAAAAGTGTAATATTTTGCAAATGAGGAGCGAATTTCACACGTGGTGGCCAGATTGTTTGTTGCTGCCTTTGATTTTTGGAAAATTGCAGGACTTTGATGTTTTGTTCATTTGATTAAAGATCTGCATGGAAGGGCTTTTTAGGACCTGAGCACCGAAGGGCATAAGGCCTATTGTTTTTGGAAAGATTATTGTTATGGTTATTCCGATTTGTGTTTTTTCTCAGAGTGTTTTCCTTTTTTGAGGTAGTTAACGTGGGCGAAACATCTTGAAATTTGGCACACACATCAGGTATTACACAAAGCAGTTAGGTACCAAAGCTTGATCCCGGGCGTGGCCCAGGGACTCGCTAGTGCCCCCTTATGCGACTGATCCCGTGGTTGGCATATACTTTCAGCTACACACACCAAATTTGACACACACCCAAACTGAACAACATTCACATGTACAATGCATTAGCCATACCCAAAAGGAAGTGAGGTAATTGGGATTTTATGCGCACTAAAATATGATGGAATTGTGATGTCAAAAGAGGTGCTTCCCATAGGTAAAAACTCATGAAATTTGGCACACACATCAATTGGTACAGTACTCAAACTTGTTACTGTATGTTATTGATTATTACGATAATAATAATATATGCATGCCCACAATACATATTTGGCATAGGACCACCAGGTGCTTTGTAAAAAAGTGCAATTTATTTTGTTCAAAAAATAATTATAATATTTTTATTCAAAATTATCATAAATTATTAAATGTATAGTTGTCATTTAAATTCCATTACTACAGTACTCAAATGTGCGCAAGAGTGCTGTAATTTTACTCTTACTCAAGTAAATATTTGAACTAGTATTCTACTCTTTACTCAATTACATTTTCCATTGGGCCTTCATTAAAATGAGTATTGCAATAGAAGTACACATATCTTTGTTGACTGGAATAGCTTACAAGCGTACACGTTAGTGACGCACCCTCTCTAGGTTGCAACATTGTTGCGATTACACAGCCGAGGACACAAGCCAACCGTTACGTTGGGACTGAGGACTAGAATCGCCGAGATGAACGCTAGTAGCCTACTACTGAAGCAGCCCCCACTCCCGTGGTTAACCCCTGGCCACATCTGACACTGTTCCATCCCATGCAAAGGAAGGGAGACAATCGTATAATGAAATGCTTAATCTGTCACAAACTTACAACAGTATCAGCCTTTAAAACCTCTACATCTAACCTTCGCACGTTGAGGTAAATTGCATTGTTTTCCAACAGTGGTTCTCGTCGTGCTACCTAGTGAGCTAGTCCTAGCTGCATTGATTGACAGTATAACTCAGGGGTCTCCAAAATTTGTGCCCCTGGGCACTAGGTAGCCCACGGGATGAGGTAAATATCATAACTAAATATCAGATCTCTTTCAAAAAAGTCATTCTTTGATTTAATAAGCACACACAACCTAATTTTTTTACATTTAACTGAGAAATGGTTAGATTAAACAAACAGTGCTACTACTCTCATTGAATCAGCTCCCCCAAATTTCAGTTTTTTGAGTGATACCAGAGCAAATAATTAAAAGAGGTGGGGGGATAGCCACAATTTTCAAGACGTCTTTTCAGTGCAATCAGTCGTCATTCAGTGACTTTACTTCATTTGAATATCTGTCAGTGTGCACGCGTTAAGTCTTCTCCTCAGATTTTATTACTGACAATTTACAGGCCTCCAAAACATTCAGCTAAAGTTTTTCTTGAAGAGCTAGGTGAACTGCTATCATTCATTTGCATAGAGTTTGCCGGTCTTATTATATCAGGGGATCTAAACTTTCATGTGGATAATCCTGAAAACAATTATGCCAAGGAATTCATTGCACTAATCGATACTTTATCCCTAACACAGTATGTACAGGGGCCAACACACTCTCTCGGCCATACCCTCGACCTTGTTATCACAAACGGTCTCAATGTCTCTACAGCTGTTAAAGACCTGGCCTTATCCGATCATTTCTGCGTGTTCTTTGATGTGTCTATGTCCCCACACATGTCCCCACACGAGTTATGATGGTAAAAAGGAAAATCATAAATGATCAGACAAGTGCTCTCTTTGAGCAAGCACTTTCACAGACGTCAAGTCAACAGTCAGACCCGGTAGAAGACTTATTTGACCACTTTAATGCAAAAATGGCAAACATTATGGATGACATTGCTCCATCAAGAAAGTTATGGACAAACAGAAAGCACCATGGATAAAAAATCCAGCAATTAAACTTCTAAAAAGAGAGTGTAGGAAGACAAATGGCGTCAATACAAACTTCCGATTCACTATGAAATACATAGAGATGCTCCGCATATAACTCTGAAATATGCAAAGCAAGACAATCTTTCTTTTCTAACATTATCAATAGAAGTTCAAATAACACTCGAATTCTATTTTCAACTGTTAATAAGTTAACACACTCACAATTAGTGCCTGAACTTCTCTCAACTAATAAATGCAATGAGTTTTCATCTTTTTTAAAGGTAAAAATTTACAAAATCAGACTCAACATACTGCTCAATTACTAATTCATCAACCTGAGGCCATCCTTAAAAATATTCTTGTTTGCAGTAACAGCCAAAAAATAAAAAAATGGGTCGGTAGGTAGGTCAATATTTTTTTTTTTCAAGATTCAAAGTTAAAAAAAAAGTACAATTTTGGTCATGGTGATTACGTAGGTATGAATTTAAACAATTGTGCATATTGTGACGTAACTGACTGGGTCCTCAACCCGTGCCTTCAGGCGCATCACTGCAAACCTCAATCTGATGCAGGTTATGTAGACCAGCCTTTCTCAAACTTCTTTGACCTGAGGCCCAGTCATGGCAGACTTTGGGGCCATAAGGCTCATCTACACGTACCCTACCCCACTCCCTCCAAATCAAATTGTCATTATCATTATCACAATCATTATTATGCCTAGATTGTTATACATGCACTTTCACTTAAATATTTTGTGACATGCACATCAGAGGACTGCTTTAGTAATGTAAGATATAATTAGTTTCATTACTTTTGCATGGTTGCATGATGCTTGCATAAGAAAATAAATACTTCTCAAAACAGCAACAATTATATGGGTGCTATTGTTTTGGGATGTTTCCCTCGTGCAAGCATCATACATTGGTATGGAGAAAAAAAAATACATGTTTTTTAATGAAGTTTAATTTGAATGCCTGAATGTAAGGATTCAGGAAACACAATACCAGCTTTTTTTGGCGAGCAGATAGGCGTAAATCACTGATCTGTTGATCTTTAACAGATAGAAAGAAGGCTACAATAGCTTTTGGGCCACGTTATATTCAAATTTGACTATACAATACTCAGTGCTATACAGTGTATTATACAGTCTCTGCTCTGTTTCTATGGAAGTTCCAAAATCAACGTCGTTCTATCAAGTGTCGTTAAACAATTAAATAGCATTCAACAGGTTGAAGCGAAGCTTTGATACCAACGTTATTGATTATTTTCAGTTTCTCTCGGCGCAGGCGCTTGCATTGAATGAACGCTCATACCACCACTTTATTGTATGGCTCCATGTTTAATGACATCGATAGCAGAAACGTTTGTTTTCCTTTTTTGTCGGCCCAGCGGTATCTTTATCAACTTCGCAGCAAATTATCAGACGAAGAACCGGGCCTAATTTCCTCCACGACTCCGCCCGGACCATCTTGCGGACCCATATTTTGAGAAATACTGAATAGACCACAACCAATTTCAATTCTTCAACACGGTCACCGTTAGACTAGAGGTGAGAATGAATGGGAAAAGATCTGGGCACAGTTCTTCCAGAACTTCGTGCCAAGTAATGGCGTTGTCGAGATGTTTGTGTGAATGAAACGAAGCATTATAGGCCATAGTGTGACATCGTAAACCAATGGTGTACAGATGACGCCACAGGGTTTTATTTAAGGGAGCCTTCGTTTGTATGTAGGCAATTTATATTCACAATACTTAGGCCTACTAAAATAAATAGTATTTTATTTGTATTGGTTGTTTAGAGTAAAAAAAAAAATCGGTCGGTCTTAGCATAAAGTTTACAACCCGGCAAGTCGGTCGGACTAAAAGGGGAAAAAATAAATATGTGGGTCGGTTCTAAATTGACAGGGTCGGTCGTGTTACGGCAAACGAAAATATTTTTAAGGATGGCCTGAACTTCAAGCAACAAACAGAGGGAAACTTAACTTGATAAGAGTCAGAGTTCAATTTAACTCTTGTCAGAGTTCAACTTGATAGACTACGAAAAACTTGGAAAAAACGGTACAGAATCTCAGCTCTTCCACATGTGTCTTAGACACTCTGCCTACCAATTTCTTCAAAACTGTTTTTCACCTTATAGCGGCAGACAAACAGCTGTTGTAAAGCCACTTCTCAAGAAGAATAACCTGGATGCCTCCATGCTAAACAATTACAGGCCCATATCCAATCTACCTTTTATTGGCAAAATTATCAAAAAAGTAGTCTTTAACACAAACTAAGTCTCAATCCTTATTCTTCTAGGTTTGAGTGCGGCATTTGACACCATTGATCATAGCATCCTAATTCACCGCCTTGCAAAGTGGGTGGGTCTCTCTGATAATGTTCTAAACTGGTTTCAAACCTACATTACTGGCAGAGATTTTTATATCAGTCTAGGAGATCATGTGTCTGTAAAACATGACTTGCCTTTTGGTGTGGCCCAGGGGAGCTGCCTTGGTCCCCTGCTCTTTTCCCTATATATGCTTCCATTGGGAAACATCATAAGTCAGCATAATGTAAACTTCCACAGCTACGCAGATGATACCCAATTGTATATTTCTGTGGAGCCAACTAATCCAGATGGCCTTTGCTCCCTCACTGCATGCCTAACCTCCATTAATCAGTGGATGAGCAAAAATATTTTGAAACTAAATGATGACAAAACAGAGGTACTTTTGGTTGGACCAAAACCAAAGCGAGACATTGTTCTTAGTAATCTGGGGAACTTGGCGCACCAGGTCAAACCAAAAGTAACAAGCCTCGGGGTCATCTTAGATTCAGAGTTAAGTTTTAAGCCCCATATCAGTAAAGTTACTCAGACTTAAGGCTGCCAGTCTTGAATGTCTGTGTATAAAGTAAAATAATTGCGACATATGCTAAGAACAAGCTAAGGCTGGCTGCTTGGAGTCCGCATCAACGGGGCCTAAGCATTTGTTAGCCTAGGCATTTGTCAGCAAAGCCTTTATACATCCATAGTAGTATAATAGTATTTCTGATATGTTGCTGATTGGATCATAAACGGCCACAGCAACAAAGGGGAATGACTGACTCTTCTCTAATAACTGTGTTACATGTTATTTTCTATATTTCTGATATGTTGCTGATTGGATTATAAACGGCCACAGCAACGAAGAAAAGTGAAAGTGATTGATAATGACTGACTGACTATTATTGTGTTACATGCTCCAAATGTAAAGCACTTTGAGCTGCATTCTGTGTATGAAAGGTGCTATACAAATAAAGCTTATTATTGCATTGCATGTAAATGCAATGGACTATTATCACTGTTCTTATTACAGTGCATGCAAATGCACTGTACTGTTCTTCCTAGGCTTCTTCTTATTACAGTGCATGAAAATGCACTGTACTGTTCTTCCTAGTCATCTTCTTATTAGAGTGCACTGTTATCCGATTTATTATAGTGCTTGAAAATGCACTATACTGTTCTTCCAAGTCTTCTTATTAGAGTGCATGAAAATGCACTCTACTGTTATCCGATTTCTTCTTATTAGAGTGCATGAAAATGCACTCTACTGTTATCCGATTTATTACAGTGCATGAAAATGCACTGTACTGTTCTATCTATGCTTCTTCTTATTACAGTGCATGAAAATGCACTGTACTGTTCTTCCTAGGCTTCTTCTTATTCTTCCTTCTAACGCGTTTAATGCAGCTTCAACCGTTTAACGTAGAAACTTTATTCAAACTATGTTACGTAGGTCTTACTTAGGACATGGGTGCTATGTATTTTTTCAGCTTTGTAACATTTATACTTTTTAAACTATTAATTAAAAACTAATCAAAATTTCCCAGGCCACCTGGATCAACTGCCAGTCTCAGGCTTTAAGCATACAAACTGGCTCTATTAGCATGTTAGCATTGTTAGCATGCTAGTTAGCATAGTTAACATAACTGCTAAAAATGATTAGCTAGGTTAGCTAAGTCACATGGTTAACATAGTTAGCATCGTTACCATGATAGTTAGCATAGTTAGCATAACTACTAAAAATGATTAGCTAAGTCACATGGTTAACATAGTTAGCATTTTAATATTGTTAGCATGCTAGTTAACATTGTTAACATAGTTATCATTTTTGACAAAACTATTAGAAAACATTAGCTAAGTTAGCTAAGTAACATGGTTAGCATAGCTAACATAACTGCTAAAAATCAATAGCTAAGTTAGCTAAGTCACATGGTTAGCATGTTAATATTCTTAGTATTTTAGCATAACTGCTATAAATTTTTAGCTAAGTTAGCTAAGTCACATAGTTAGAATTTTCATGCACTATATTTCCTTCAGGAAATGCTTTTCTAGTTCTTATTATTTTTCTTCTTCTAACGCAGCTAATGCAGTTTCAACCGTTTAACGTAGAAACTTTATTCAAACTATGTTACGTAGGTCTTACTTAGGACATGGGCGCTTTGTATGTTTCATCTTTGTAACTTTTTAAACTACTAATTAAAAACTAATCAAAATTTCCCAATAGACTTAACATGGGCTGATGACATCACAATAGGGCCGTTAAGCAATTAGAATCCTATGCCAGGTGGTCAGGCCACCTGGCTCAACTGCCAGTCTCAGGCTTTAAGCATACAAACTGGCTCTATAGGGCTTATTCGCAAACACCGCTACGGCCATATTGTTGATATGACATTCCAGTTCTATACTAGGCTATTCTATGTGACAATCGCCTGTAGCGCATAGATTTGAGTTGAGCAGAGCACAGTAATGGCTTAATCTCGTCAATATAAGTAGATAAACGTATGGACCCATATCTAATAGACTCAATAGCATTAAGTAAAGATCCGTCATTATTGTCAGCTGTAGCAATTACCCCGGTATTTATTTATAGCCTAACTGTCTTGTTCATACATCGGCACACGTCGCCGCTGAAGGGGACAAGGCTTTCAAGTCGCCTGAGTCAAAGTCGGCGAACTTATATTTGTTCCACCAACGACATCGTCTAACATTGCCATGATCGCAGAGAATAAAGTTGCATCTCATTGGACTGCAATTGTATCTTGCGTTTGCCTGTTGCTCACAACCTGCAGCCAAGGACTTTGCTAAAGTAGTTTAAAGTGGGTTAGCCAGTGATCGTTTTTGTCTGATAACTTCTACAGGAGGATCTATGATGCAACTTTATGATCTGGATGCAGAAAGGGCTAACATATTTCTCTGTAACATTTCCAAAATCCAAGTGAACAAAACACTATACAAATCATAAGTAGGCCTATCTACTGGTATCTTTCTCCGCTGAGTTTGTTCCTACTATTTGCCACTTGCCGTGCCACTAAGACGAGCTGAGAAGGGCGCATCATGAATAAATATATTAGCCTATAGGCTACTGTAAACGTTGGCTAACATTGCCTACCTAGCAATGCTATCTATGCAAATGCAATATGTCCAAAGGTAATCTACGGTAGACGACTACATCAGGCTACTGCTGATGTCTCCGCATTGCATAGGGGCAGCTGTCTGCACTGTCTAAAACTTATTTAACTTAAGCCTACAGAGGACAATATAGTTTTAATAATACAAATATAATAATGGCGATGGATGTGAGGAGTTGGCTGTAAGTTTAGTCTAGGCTATTTATCCTATGTAGCCACAAGTCTCTCCTGCACTGACTACTTCTCAGGAGTCTCATTCCCTTCTCGTTTTCTGACCATAGCTTTCAACATTGAGCAACAAAAATAAGGAAGATTTTCCAGGTTACTCACCCAAAATACAGGAAAATGTCAACATTCGTCTTTCTATTGCTATCCCCCTGCTGAGAGCAAGAATTCATAGGCCTACTACAAAACTGCTGCACTAATCAAACGAGGTGTGAAGCTAGGTCTAATGAGACTTTGCTTGAAAGATTGGCGTCAAATCGTGCTCTCTCCCACACTGTTCAGATCACTCTAAGGTCGCCTTCAGGCAAGAAAAACGATGCTTTAAAAACATATTTTCGCTGGAAGGGCAGGGGTACAGGACAACAGTACAGAAACGGCCAAGTCCGATGGGACTAATGTTATGAAAGTAATAAAATATGGGATATTTTACGGGAAAATATTAAAACGGGAAGACAGCTGGAAAAAAGTTGACAGGTATGTTTCTGACAGTGGGTGACTCTAGGGCTCTTTGCTGTTGTTAGAACGGCCTGTAGGCCTATTGTACCATCACGTTAAATTTTGTACAAATAAATAAATAGCCTACAGCGATAATACCGGCGCTGTCGCGCTTGTCAATCGACAGCTGCATTAAATAGACCTACCTATGCATTTTCTATATCAACAAAATGGCCGCTGCGAACGTTATTACCTGATTATTACGTAGATCGAATATGCCTAATTAAGACTACACACCCTGTTCAACTGCTTCCTCTGCCAAAAACTGTTTCAAAATAAAAGTCCTCACTACAATATTTCACTGTCAAACAATTTAACCCTTTAAACTACTGAACTTTTTAACTGTTCAGCCATTGTAACTGTTACTTGTCATCAACTATGACTCCTACCCACTGTAGCTAGTTAGCATGTTAGCATGGCTAACATTGCTAGCATTTTTAACAAAACTGTTAAAAATGATTAGCTACGTTAGCTAAGTAACATGGTTAGCATGTTAACATTGTTACCATGCTAGTTAGCATAACTACTAAAAATGATTAGCTAGGTTAGCCAAGTCACATGGTTAGCATAGTTAGCATTGTTAACATTGTTATCATGTTAGTTAGCATTGTTCACATAGTTATCATTTTTGACAAAACTATTAGAAAACATAAGCTAAGTTAGCTAAGTAACATGGTTAATATAGTTAGCATTGTTAGCATAACTGCTAAAAATGAATAGCTAAGTTAGCTAAGTCACATAGTTAGCATTGTTAGCATAGTTAACAGCATTAACATTATTAGCATTTTTTTAAAAACTTAAAAAACTAAGTTAAGTAACTTGGTTAGTATTATTATCTTTGTTAACATAGTTAGCATAACTGCTAGCAAACATTAGAGCCATTCCAACTGTCAGTTATCGTCAACTATCTACCTAAATAATTTAACCATTTAAACTATCCACCTATTTAACTGTTCAGTCATTCCAACTATATTAAACCTCATCTACTTAGCAACCAATATAGTTTGTTTTTACTCTGTATGATATTTTACATCATATAGTAGTTTAACCTTTTAAACTATCCACCTATTTAACTGTTCAATCATTCCAACTATATTAAACCTCATCTACCTAGCAAATAATTTAACCTTTTAAACCATCCACCTATTTAACTGTTCAGTCATTCCAACTATATTAAACCTCAGCTACCTAGTTCAGTCATTCCAACTATATTAAACCTCATCTACCTAGCTAACAATTTAACCTTTTAAACCATCCACCTATTTAACTGTTCAGTCATTCCAACTATATTAAACCTCATCTACCTAGTTCAGTCATTCCAACTATATTAACCCATTTACTCCTAAAATGCCTACTAAAAACGCCTATAGAATCCTATGGCATTCTAGACTAAATAACCTTATTTCCTGAGGGTTTTCTGAAAAAATACTAAAAATTGTCAACTTCTACCAAAATGTAATATCTAAGCCTCTGTAGCACCCAGAAGCATGAAATAAAAAGCATGCTGCGCTACGCAGCAACCAGCGGGAGATTCAATGTTGCGCTATGCAGCAACAGGCGGGAGATAGAATGTTGCGTCATGCAGCATCAGGCGCGAACGGGTTAAACCTCATCTACCTAGTAAAGTCATTCCAACTATATTAAACCTCATCTACCTAGGAAATAATTGAACCTTTTAAACTATCCACCTATTTAACTGTTCAGTCATTCCAACTATATTAAACCTCATCTACCTAGTTCAGTCATTCCAACTATATTAAACCTCATCTACCTAGGAAATAATTTAACCATTTAAATTATCCACCTATTTAATTGTTCAGGCATTCCAACTACATTAAACCTCATCTACCGCGCACATAATTTAACCATTTAAACCAGTGTTTTTCAACCTTTTCACTTTTGACACTTAAAATGTCCCACGGCACACTAACATCCTGTGTGAAGAAAAAATAAACATACCATAGCCTAAAATTTCAAATAATACACAGATACGGCCTTATAATGGCTTCTATGCAAGACCTGCTCAATAAAACAAGCACCCTCTGTTTCATTTGTAGGTGACTATATCTATAATTTAATTGTTGTTATGAACTGGATATGCAGGGCTCTCAAGTTTTGAAGTTTGCAAGGAGTGAGACTTTGTTTCTCAGGGGGGAGCAGTGGTGGAGGAAGTACTGAAACTCAGTACTTAAGTAAAAGTACAAATACACAGAGAAATATTTACTTTAGTAAAAGTAAAAGTACCACAATGACAACCCTACTTAAGTAAAAGTAAAAAGTACCTGCTTTTAAATGTACTTTAAGTATTGAAAGTAAAAGTATTTGCATAATGATTTATATACTATTTTCTAAAACGAAAAATCAGTATGGGCTGTGGCATTTTAATTAAGCTAGTTTTAGGTTATACTTGACTAGATAGTTTTAAGCTAATGCAATTGTGCTTACCATCTGTGGCCCAGTTTACATTCTGACCTACAATTCTAGAGATTGTAATTCTGGTTATCTAACTAGGGTGATCTGCTGAGTAATATCAGTCAGCAAAACACGAGAGCCTGAAGTTTAACGGGGTAGACAAGGGAAACGTCGGGTGGATCGTAATCCCAATTATGCTGATTGAACAGAAAAGTTGCTGAGAAAGGAGTCTTTATGATTAGGTTCAGACGCATAGACATTGAATGAACGCTCACATTACTACCCCCCAATTGTAGGCTATGCATCTTTATTTGATCACACACAATTAAGGAATATTTCCTAATCTGGAAAATGTTACGTTTTTTTTCGGCCACCGGTTCATTAATAGTCTACCATTCATTTGTGCCGCAAAATGATCAGACGCGGTGACAGAAGCATGGGCATAGCCTGTAACTTCGCTGATCCGCGGATAGCAATCTCATCGGAGAGGAGGCCCTAACGCTGCAGATAACAGACAGAGAAAGGCACAGAACACAGTTGCATGTACAGTGTAGCCATGGGTCTGGTGAATATAGCCTACCGAATGCAGATGGCTACAAGCTCACGCTTTGCCTGGTCTAGACTAGAAGCTTATGTTTCTAAGAATGCACGAAGCCCAGAATCTTTGGTAGCAACCCTGCCCCTGGTAAAACAAACGTGTTTGTCAGAGAGAAAAAAAAAAACTGATCATAAAATGTATTGTAAAAAGGAACGATGGTGTTGTAGAAATGTAGCGGAGTAAAAGTACAGATAATTGCTGTAAAATGTAACGAAGTAAAAGTCAAAAGTATGCACTATAAATTTTACTTAAGTAAAGTACAAATACGTGGAAAATTTACTTAAGTACAGTACGAAGTATTTGTACTTCGTTACATTCCACCACTGGGGGGGAGGGGGCGTGGCATTGGCACAGTGCCACGCCCCCTCCCCCCTGATCGAAGTACATGAAAGTCCTATGTCTGCTTGAACTACTCGTGGCGCCACGCCCCTTCCCCCCGATCAACAGACCCACCCGCACCATGTCCCATCGACCCAGCTTCATGAGAGAGCACAAATTATTCTAGAACCCTATAGTAAATAATAATAAATAATAATAACATAAATTATAATAATAATTTCACCCAAATGGGCCCTTTGAACAGCAGTGGCTCATTCTGCTCTAAACAAACAGAAAACAACCAAATGAGAAAAAGCACATTTAGCCCCAAAATGGTCTCTTGAACAGTGGTGGTTCTGACAGTGTGTGTGTGTTTATGAGTGATGTGTGTTGTAAGTGTTTGTGGCAGATTTTGATGCCTTGATGACTGATACTGGGGGCTCCCATTTAAAGCACTTTGGTTCAATGTCAGCCATTTTCACAGTCATGAGGCCATCCTTAAAAATATTCTTGTTTGCAGTAACAGCCAAAAAAATAAAAAAAATGGGTCGGTAGGTAGGTCAATATTTTCAAGATTCAAAGTAAAAAAAAAGTACAATTTTGGTCATGGTGATTACGTAGGTATGAATTTAAACAAATGTGCATATTGTGACGTAACTGACTGGGTCCTCAAGCTGTGTCTTCAGGCGCATCACTGCAAACCTCTGCAGGTTATGTAGACCAGCCTTTCTCAAACTTCTTTGACCTGAGGCCAAGTCATGGCAGACTTTGGAGTCATAGGGCTCATCTACACGTACCCAACCCCACTCCCTCCAAATCAAATTGTCATTATCATTATCACAATCATTATTATGCCTATATTGTTATACGTGCACTTTCACTTAAATGTTTTGTGACATGCACATCAGAGGACTGCTTTACTAATGTAGGGGAGACAGTTGCAAAACTTTTTGCATTTGGCTCTGTTACTCAGAGACGGTTTGGATTAGACAAACCAATTTTTTATACAATACACTTACATATGTCTGTTAATAGTCTAAACCATTTAAAGATTATTACAGAATCTACATTTTTTACAATTTGCATTTGAATGTAAGGAGTCAGATGTTGTAACTGACCCCGGGCCCGGGGACAGTTGCAACATTGTTTGGGGATGGTTGCAACATGTTAAAAATACAATATATTACAATATATGTCAGTGCAGCAAAATGATTATTTTTGTATGTAAATACAAGTTATGTAAGTTATAATAATATTAGTGTTATTTATTCACCAGCTTTGATTAGATGACAATTATAGATTTGTCTAGATGAGTAGGCCTTATGTGCAATATATTCAAATTGATATAAAATACAATAGAACTTTAGTGACATAGGAAGAATGGAACAATTTGGGAGGCAATTCACTTTTATTTAGACTATTGTCAGGTAAAACATGTTTTTAAAAATATATATTTTATATTATCATATTTATGCATTGTACGGGACTGTACGGGGACAGTTGCAACTGTCCCATTTCCTGTCAGCCATGATAAAACCTCATGTGCTAGCTAAACAAGGGGACCTTGGCACACATACTTCTCAAAACAGCAACAATTGTATGGGTGCTATTGTTTTGGGATGTTTCCCTCATGCAAGCATCATATATTGGTAGGAAAGGGAGAAAAAAAATACATGTTTTTTAATGAAGTTTAATTTGAATGCCTGAATGTAAGGATTCAGAAAACACAATACCAGCTTTTTTGGCGAGCAGATAGGCGTAAATCACCGATCTGTTGATCTTTAACAGATAGAAAGAAGGCTACAATAGCTTTTGGCCATGTTATATTCAAATTTGACTATACAATACTCAGTGCTATACAGTGTATACAGTCTCTGCTCTGTTTCTATGGAAGTTCCAAAAATCAACGTTGTTCTATTAAGTGCCATTAAACAATTAAATAGCATTCAACAGGTTGAAGCGGAGCTTTGATACCAACGTTATCGATTAGTTTCAGTTTCTCTCGCGCAGACGCCTGCATTGAATGAAGGCTCATACCACCACTTTATTGAATGGCTCCATGTTTAATGACATCGATAGCAGAAACGTTTGTTTTCTTTTTTTGTCGGTCCACGGTATCTTGATCAACTGCGCAGCAAATTATCAGACGAAGCACCGGGCCTAATTTCACTCGACGACTCCGCGGACCAGCAGTCTCCACGTCGCGAGTCCATATCAAAACAAAACTATTTCCTGATTGGTTGAGAAATCCTATTTTCTGATTGGCCGATAGGTTAGTAACTGAACAGCAGCTTTCTGAGCTGAATGAGCGCACAGACAGCAACGTTGTGTGACACGTTTGTAAAATATAGCCCTTAGAAATTTCTGTGCGGGCAAGTTAATAATTTCTCGGAGTGAGAAATGCCATGTGTGGCGTGTGAGCGTGTGAAGTCATTGAAATGCGTGTGTCTCACGCTCAATGCGTGAGACTTGAGAGGTCTGTGGATATGTGATGATTATGTGAATACTGGATATGGGGGCCCCGTTGTACAATGCCTGCATACCACAAATAGTGCAATCATACAATCAATGAGAACATGTGGTTATAAATTCTTTGATGCAACAGTTGCTTTTTTGGACCAGTGAGTGACATTTCAGTAATTTTCTGCGGCACACCTGATGATCTCTCACGGCACACTAGTGTGCCCCGGCACAGTGGTCGAAAAACACTGATTTAAACTATCCACCTATTTAAATGTTTAGTCATTCCAACTATTAAACCTCATCTACCTAGCAACCAATATAGCAACCATGTCAAATACCCTAGTAACAGCCTAGCAACCACTTCCACAGTTACAACCTAGCAACCAGCATAGCAACCACCCCAACTAACCTAGCAACAGCCTAGAAACCACTTCAAGTACCCTAGCAACAGACTAGCAACCATGTCAAATACCCTAGCAACAGCCTAGCAACCACTTATACAGTTGCAACCAACATAGCAGTTTAACCTAGCAACCAGCATAGCAACCACCACAACTGACCTAGCAACAGCCTAGCAACCACCTCAAGTACCCTAGCAACAGCATAGCAACCATGCCAAATACCCTAGCAACAGCCTAGCAACCATGTCAAATACCCAGGCAAAAGCCTAGCAACCACTTCCACAGTTACAACCAAGCAACCGATATAGCAACCAATGCCTTTAACCTAGCAACCAGCCTAGCAACCACCACAACTAACCTAGCAACAGCCTAGCAACAACCTCAAGTACCATAGCAACAGCCTAGTAACCATGTCAAATACCCTAGCAACAGCCTAGCAACCACTTCCACAGTTACAACCTAGCAACCAATATAGCAACCAATGAGTTTAACCTAGCAACCAGCATAGCAACCACCACAAGTACCCTAGCAACAGCCTAGTAACCATGTCAAAAACCCTAAAAACAGCCTAGCAACCATGTCAAATATCCTAGCAACAGCCTAGCAACCATGTCAAATACCCTAGCAACCACCATAGCAACCAACAGGATTACCTAAGCAACCAGCATAGCAACCACTTAATTTGGCATAACAACCAACATATGTACCCTAGCAATACTATTGCAACTATATCTGCATTATTTGTTTTTACTCTGTATGATATTTTACATATTTTTTGCATTTTCATGCACTGTATTTCCTTCAGGAAATGCTTTTCTAGTTATTATTCTTCTTCTGACCAAATTTGACGTTCAAAGGCTCTAAAACCACTGAACCGTTTGACGTCATTCAAACACTCTTACAAAGATCTTGTAACGGACAATTGTACATTGTCTTTTTACATTTGTAAACGTTATACTTTTTAACATATTTACAATAAAAGAGCAATAAATTCCCATAGAGTTAACATTGACCACCGTGGCTGCAACTTTTAGCATTATGACGTGACCTGCAGCTGCAATCAGCAGCTGAGTGCGAGCTACCACTGGAGCTGTGAATCTTCTGAACGTCTTCGCCTGCTGTGACGTGGTCACTTTATTTGGTCGTAAAACTCTCCTTCAGAGGCACATTTCTCTAATTACAGACAAGGTAAGTGTTCCGGTTTTTGGTATTTGAGCCATTTATGTCGTCAAACATTATGTAACGTTAGCATTGTATGAAATGATGGGTCACAAATAAGCTAAACTATAACGTTAGGTAACATTTTAACGTTAGTGAAATAGTTGACGTTAGCACCTTGCTACGTTGATATTTATTATGTAAGGAAACCCACTGTTAATCAACGTTAATATGTCGTCAACTTTACAGTGACCGGTTAGCTCAGGGTTCGTACGGGTGCTTGAAATCCTTGAAAATGCTTGAATTTTAATGTTGCGTTTTCAAGGTTTGAAAAGTACTTGCATTTCGGATAAAGTGCTTGAAAATGCTTAAAATTGTAAGTGTATTTCTTTTGACACAAATAGCTATCTGACGGAATAGTTAGCTTATTAGATGCAGAAAGTCGGAGAGTTTAAAATTAAAACTTCTCCGCCATGGTCCTCGGTTGCGCACCGATCTGCGTAGGCTATGTGACTGATCTGCCAGTCTGTTTTCATGCGTGACAACGCTCCCCCTGCACACAGTCGGAGATGACCATCAACATGAAGTGAGGTTGCCGTTTCAATGAGCGTTGGTTAGAAAACAGCTATTTCGGACTGCTGAACAGAAATCATGTAGGCCTTGGGTCTTACAGATGCATTGCTAGCTAGGTCGCCATTAAAGCTAACATATTATTGAATAGGCTACTTAGCTCCAATCATTGGAAGACAAGCAAAAAGTTAGGTTGAAGAGGGAGACGAAACTTTATGGCATGTGAATGCAAAACCGCACCAGTCATGTCTATAGCCGTATCTACCATAGAGGTCACCTTTCTTTCTTCAAATTTCGTTTTATTCATTAACTAAAAATAGCCGACAAGACAATTATCCTTGCATCAACGCAGCGTCACGCAACACATAGTTGTAGATATACCTCTGACATGTCAAAACGAAAGTAGAGTTGACTGCTATCGCGGAGCTATGTCTTAACTAACGACGCAACACAGTGTCTCACGCAGCTCAAATAAACTTCAATACCCACAAATCCATTGTCCAAAATAAATAATCGTCAGACCTGAACAAAGGCTGACTTCAAGGCCTACTCAAAATGTTATGCTGAAATTCAGTGGAGTTGCAGCTAGCTAACCTGCACTGATAGTAGCCTAGATAGTAGATAATAGTAGATATTTATATGGATATTATCTAAGCATGATACTGATTATCGGTCAGTTATTTACACAGGAGACGGGAGAAGGGAAATCAGGCAGAAAGGTGGAAACGAGGAGAAAGGGTTAGGAGAAGGGAGGGAAATAATAGGCAAAGGGCCCTCACAAGTGAGTGAGAGACAAGATGTGACACTCACTGTGTCAGAAGGTACAAGCTCCGCAGCCTATGACCCTGCAATTTAGAAATGCAACATTCACTACTCTGATGAGGAGAAGCAGAGCATTCTTAAATAAAGATGGAGCAGAGATCAGTATAAATATCCTCAAAACCAATTGGAGAAAATGCTCTTGAAATATACAGGTGCATCTAAAAAAGTAGAATATTGTGGAAAAGTGTGTTGGTTTAAGTTATAAACAAAACATGTTATAAACTGAACAAATGTTTCTACGTCATACGGCAAAATGATCATGATAGCCTTTACATTACAGCCCTCTAAGTCTTTCATAGGCATATATAGGCTACTTTGCTCTTTTATAAATGTACCATATGCCTAATAGGCTGTATTTCTAAGTGTGATTTATGCTATAATGTATAAATTATATTTATGTAAATGTATCTTCTAGTTTCCGCAATATTCACCATAAGTCATCATTTAAGGGGTTATTTTTTAATTTTTTCTTCCTTGGGGGCATGCCCCTGGACCCCCGTAGTATTTTGCGGGGGGCAACATTTCTATCAACACCCATGACCTCGGTATTAGAATCCTGGCTTGGTCATGTCAAACTTCAGCTCAGTTTTGTGGTTTAATGCTTATAGGCCCTACAAGTGGAAAGACATTAAAACACCATGCATATTTGCATATCGTGCCTTTTGGCAAGAAGTTAAATTTATCCAATTATATGACAACTCAGTCATCTTTACGTCACCCAACGTCACATCTCCGCATTGCTAGCCTACTGGTTGGTAGCTCATGATAACAAATGTAGGCCTGTCTGCATGCCGTTGTAGGCAAGAAAGAGACATAATCAGTCTTGACTGTCATGAAAGAGCAGCCTTAACATTAGTTTGAGTTCACATATTCAGCAAAGAATAGTTATTTGTTGGGTGATTTTTATTTTATTTTATTTTCTTATTTTATTTATTTATTTATTTTTGGTATATTGACTCAGCCAGTTAGATAGCAAGCAAAGTCTACTTCCAGACAGGTGACACATTTTTAAGTTTTCCTTTAATTTCTTTTCCTGCTATTAAGAAACACAATTTTGTCTGTTAAAAGATAAAAAAGTGAAAATCATTTTGAGTTAGTATATTAAGTATAATGTCATTTGCCACCGCTGTAAAGTGCTGGAAAAGCTTGAAAATTGACCTTGAAAGTGCTTGAAAAGTGCTTGAATTTGATCTTGGAATAGGTGTACGAACCCTGTAGCTGTAGGTTTCGATAGCTAACGACAATCAAACGTAATGCACTAACGTCACATTTGTTCATTAGGCCTACTAACCAGCAGCGTTTTAACTAGAACGTTAACGTAAACCAGAGAAGTAGCTAGCAGCTAGGCCTTCAGATACTATGGCTCTGGTTCTATTCAACATCAGGTCACTTTCCATGGGTGTATAGAATCAAGCACCTAGAATAGATTATGAATGCAAACTGGTGCTTGATTATACTGTGTGAAGGAACCTGATAAAACCCATCATGGTTGTTACCTACACCGCTTGTTTGTGTATCAAATAGGCCATGGCTACGTTTTCATTCTATGCTCCTGATTCTTACGTAGCCTAAGTAAACACTATCACGGTATGCTATCATAGTTCATCTATTGATGGGTTTCATCAGGTCCCTTTCCACAGGTGTCAAGCACCTAGATTATGAATGCATTGGTGCTTGATTAATACTCCTGTGGAAAGGGACCTTATGAAAGCCATGAATAGGCTACTGTTCTGGACAATTGCAGACATTCCTTGTATTGTTTTGGTATAACTGTTAAACTTGTTTTCTTTTGCCTTTTAGGTTCCAGACCAGACCAGACCAGTGGTGATGACCGTGTATGACATTACGTGTGTGCCTGTCTGTGTGCACACCTGTCAACCATACATCTCTGGCAATGTTGCTAGCAACACACCTACTGACATACATTCTTACAAACATGTGACCATATCTCAACATATCTGTGCACATAACATTTAACCATACTGAGACTTATCCGAGATCTACACTGAGACATTCTGAGAACTATATTGTTGTGTGAGGACTATACTATATGGAACTTGTATACTTGTGAATCATATTTGTCGACCATTCATACCTTTGACTCATACCTGTGCTGTAACATCTGTGAAACTTAGCTGTGCTGTTAGACCTCTGTTTTTAGACCTGAGCTGTGCTGTGTGAAAATTAAGATTCTAACCTAATGTTAGGGGCAGTCGGACACCACCCTTAACATGAAGGGGAGACGCACACTGATCAGCTCGTATCAAAAATAGGCGTATGTTTATTTAACAGAATGGGTATCAAAATAATAGGGAGGTTAACAATAACTAGCAACTACGGTAGCGGAACACTTTCTACAGCGGGGTGGACGGCTAGACGGAAGTCAATGAGACAGCAGGCACGGCTGTAACTCGGATGTCATTCTCTGTGTGCGCCCCTTCAGGAGCGGTCCCAGAGTCCTTTTATAGCGCAGGTAGGCCTCACTCAGGTGTGGCTCACCTGCAATTAAGTAAAGGAGAAGACACTGCACCCAACAGGGTTCGCCAAACACATGTAGGAGCAAACACCAGAGCTGGGGGACGTAACACCTAAGTTCTGTCTAAAACTGATCATGTGAAGGGCTTACTCTTTTATTCTTCAGTATATATCACCATCAAATTTGACCTATTTTCATTAACTGAGGCCTCTAGCTGTTGCTGCCAGTTCAGAATTAAAACTGATAAATAGATCTGTCTTAAGATAATATGATTGGCATCATCAAGTTCTGTAAGAATGTAAATTCAGTAGACATCTTGTTTCTCCCTTATCATTATTGGTTAACTTTAAAATTGGTATCAACAACTTTGATTTTTTGGTAACACTTTATAATAACTACACACAATTCATCATTTATTAAGCCTTTGTTACTTATTATTTAATGGTTTGTTCATCATCAGTAATTTCTAATTTATCATCAGTAAAGCATTTGTTCACACAGTTATAAATAGTTTATTCATAGTAAATAAGCCTATATCTTAAATATGTTTATACATTATTGTTAATACTTAATAAATGATGCAATAATATGTTTTTGATTAAGTAATATTTCCATTATTTAACAGTTGTTACATACACATGCACTAATGACTAGTTAGGTTGAGGATACATATTTTATAAACCACTTCCTAATACTATAATTAATAATTATCTCTGGAGTTACAAATGGTTAGTTAATGATATTTTGTGAGCTCATCTAAAGTGAGGACATTTTATGCCTTGCAACACATTTACAAATGAGTTATAAAGTTTACACTTGCATTTATTCATTTAGCCGACACTGTAAGCGACTTACACATGTCAGTGAAATTAAAGTGCAAGGCCACATTGGTGGACACCGGGGTTTGAACCCCCAACTTTATGGGTAACTGCATGTTAACCCGGCTCCCTAGCCACTACACTACCTCTGCCAAGTGGTATTACAACAGTCAATTCAAAAATATAATATAGATATGCGTGTTTACTATGAACAAACCATTTTTAACTGTGTGTAAACATGATTTACAGATGAGAATTAATGTAGGAATAATGCTTTATAATAATAGTTTACAGATGTTTAATAACAGTGTGTAGTAAAAGAAAACAGAAACTCTTGCATAGGGGTTTCTATCTGGGCCAAGGTAGTGTAGTGGAGAAGGAGCTAGACTAGCATGCAGTAGCCTGAAAAGTTGGGGGTTCGATTCCCGGCTTTCACAGTTATGTCAATGGCCTTCAATTTAATTGACATGTGTACGTCGCTTGTCTGCTAAATGAATGAATGTGAATGTAATCTTTACAACTCATTTGAAAATGTGTTGCAAGGCATAGAAAGTCCTCACTTTAGATAAGCTCACACTAACCACTTGTAATCCCTGAGTTAATCATGAATTGTAGTATTAGGAAGTGGTTTATAAAATATGTATCCTCACCCTAACTAATCATTAGTGCATGTGTATATTGCATAATTTATTAAGTATTAATAATAATTCATAAACATATTTTAGATATAGGCTTATTTACTATGAACAAACCATTTATAACTGTGTGTACAAATACTTTATTTATGAGAATTAACATAGGAACAATGCTTTACAAATGATGAACAAAACATTTTGTAATAGTTTGCAACTGGTTTATAATAATAAAATGATTTCATTATAAGTGGTTGTTTCATTACTTATTAAGTATAAATCATGTACTTACAAACATATTTTTTGGATAGGCTTATTTACTATGAACAAACCATTTATAATTGTGTGAACAAATGCTTTACTGATGATAAATTATGTATGAACAAGAAATTACTAATGATGAACAAACCATTAACTAATAAGTAACAAAGGCTTAATAAATGATGAATTGTGTGTAATTATTATAAAGTGTTACCGTTTTTTTTACTTCAAGCTTGCATTGGTTGTTAAGTGTTCATTAGTGTGTTCTGAGTATCATTCTGCAGTCTCTGAGTATAAAAACAATGAATGTTGATCAATATTGAATTGACAATGTATTTGTACTGACTGTCATATACTCTAAGCTAACATCTAACCAAGTAAGTGGTTTTCAAGAATACTGTAAGTCTATGTAATCTGAATAATCATACTGTAAGTAATGTTATACACAGCAGTTTTTTGTATTTACATGCAATGGTAATTCCCTGGAATTACATCTTCTAGTTGTTATAATAATAATAATAATAATAATATTATTATTATTATTATTATTATTATTATTATTATTATTATTATTATTATTAATACGAGATAGCTTCACTTACTTAGGTGTTACAGTGACGAGTAACTTTAGAGAAAACTTTAGGGCCCTGTTAGATAGCACAAAGAGCGATCCAGCTGGGCCTTCTTGCCTTATCATTGGCATTATCATTAACTCTGTTAAAATGTTCAAAATTTTTGTTTTTGTTTCAGACACTACCTGTGTTTATTCCCAAGGCATACTTTAAAGATTTAGATCAGCTTATATCTTCCTTTATTTGGAACAAAACAGTTCCACGAATCAGGAAAGTTTTTGCGATGACATAAGAACGAATGAGGTTTGGGTCTCCCAAACTTTATTAATTACTACTGGGTCGCCAATGTACATAAAATCCAATTCTGGATGTCACCTACTCAGAGTCAACCAGTATGGGCATTGATGGAGCAAAGTGCATGTCATCTTGGCAGTTTAGCAGCATTGGTGTGCGCTCCTAACCTGACCCTAGCCAGATGAATGTCGTTCCGCTTAGCTCCGCCTAGCTTCACTCACATCCATCTGGGACCTCTTCCATTGAGAGTGATTTCTCCAACCAACTTTATGGTTTAGCCAATCAGGGACGAGGGCGGGGAGTTTCATAGATGTGACATAAGCGAGAAGCGACTGTGAGTCTGTTATTAGCGTCACGGGTTGGCTTCGATGTGAGTGGTTGAAGTAGCACGTCAATAGATGACGGACAAGTGGCTTATTCAATCATATGCAAGCATTTTTTGATTAGGCCCAGCCTTCTGAAGCAACACTTCAATGGATCGGTTCCAGATGGATGAGTGGAGCTAGGCGGAGCGAAATTCATCTGGCTATTGCCAGGTTAGTGCGCTCCAGCGCCTCTTAGTAAAAAGTATTTAACCAATAATCCAGTAGTGAGTGCAACACTTAAAATATGGTCTCAGTTTAGATTACATTTCAAACATAAAGCTACAGTACCTTGTCATCCAGTCCAATAGCAGCAAATCATTTTTTCCCGCCATCTATGATGGACCCAGCCTTCCTTCTGTAGAGTGGGAAGGTATATATATATACTCTTTTGATCCTGTGAGGGAAATTTGGTCTCTGCATTTATCCCAATCTGTGAATTAGTGAAACAGGCTCAGCACACAGTGAACACACAGTGAGGTGAAGCACACACTAATCCCAGCGCAGTGAGCTGCCTGCAACAACAGCAGGCGTTCGGGGAGCAGTGAGGGGTTAGGTGCCTTGCTCAAGGGCACTTCAGCCGTGCCTACTGGTCGGGGTTCGAATCGGCAACCCTCCGGTTACAAGTCTGAAGCGCTAACCAGTAGGCCACGGCTGCCCAATAGGGTTTGACCTATGTTAAAGATTTGTTTGTTAATGGTTCTTTTTTACCTTTCCAACTGGCAGTTCAACAGTATGCAATCCCACAGGCATATTTATTTAGGTATTTGCAGGTGAGAGATTACATTAGTAGACCCTGACCCTTTGATTGGGATTTTTGGGATTGCACCTTTGGGGTCTGAATTTACAACTTCACAATCAGTTGTCATTGCATTTACAAGTATGTTGACGAGACAAATCATTTTACTGAACTGGAAGTCTGATATCCCTCCATCATATGGCCGTTGGGTGGTAGATGTTATGGCCCATCTTAAGTTAGAGAATAAGGATTGCCTTTAGGGCTGAAACGATTCATCGAGTCACTCGAATAACTCGATTACAAAAATTACTCGAGGCAAAAATCCTGCCTCGAAGCCTCGTTAAATTCCTATGACGCAGCACTATCTGGCCAAGGGGATCTGATTGTTCCACACGGACCGTTGTTCAGGAAGCACACCACTAGCGCGTGAATCGTACATTCTGAATTTAGCTGGCGCGATGGCGGAGTCAAGATATCCATAAATGGCAGAGAATGTCTAAAGTTTTCAAGTAAAGTTTTGGGATCATTACATACTCAAAAAGTAAAAGAACAAGCATCTGAACCTAAATATCCACTCCATGCTGTTTCACCAAGCGTCAATAAAGTAGGCTAGGCTATTTATCAATCTATCTAGCCTATCTATCATCTATCTACGTAGCCTATAGCCTACATTGATGTTGGCTGATTTTAATCACATACTGTATTTGTAGCGATGTCATGATAGCTTGTTTAGCTTTGTTGTTTTTAAGTAAGTAAACTTATTCACGTTCAATTGCAAGACAGTATGCCTAAAAAAGAACCCCTCACACACATGCATGCACCCTCATCTTTCCTCACGCACCGCACGCGTGCACACACACACACACACAGGTTGCTAGGTTACCATAGGCTCACCCCAGAAATGATTTTTTAGTAGCCTAATGGTAAAATTATTTGTTAGTAGCCTAATGGTAGGCCATTTTTTAGTAGCCTAATGGCAAAATGATTTGTTAGTAATGGTAATGGTAAATGCTGCAGGTGTAGAAATCTACATAAAACAGATATTTATGTTGATGTCAGGTCTAGATTACAGCATGAAACTTGTTGTAGGCTACACGTTAATACATTAAATTGCTTTCCCTCTTCTCCCTCCCAGCACTTCACAACATAGTATGGGCAGCTTTGTTCGCTCAGCTAAGTCATGCACAAGAGGCTGCAATTTTACAGAGAGCATTTTGAACATTATTTAATTGATGGCACTGACACTTAAAAACACTAAATGGGTAAATTGCAATAAATGGGTTTAGTTTTGTAGCCTAATGTTGGAGTTAGAATAAATACCTCTGTGCCAATTGCTTGATAATTTTACAGCCATGTCATTTTCGTTCTGCATTAGGTTGTTTAAAAATGCAAAAAAAAAAAAAAATATCCAAATAATCGATCGATAAAGTGCTAGATTAATCGATTACAAAAAGAATCGATAGCTGCAGCCCTAATTGCCTTAGGAGGCTCAGAAAGGAAATTCTGGAAAGTATGGCAACCATTTATAGGTCATATAGAAAACAATTTCAGACCTTGTGTATGATCATTGGTTGGAATCACTGCACCCCCCCCTCCTCCTTTTTTTGTATGTGTGTGTGCATGCGTGTTTATTTGTGAGTGTTTATCTTATATCTCTGTGATGTACTTCGGTTTTGTTTAATTTAAGTGATGTTCTGAATGTTACATTGTTACTGTTGAATTGTTGGTATGTTCATTGTGGTATATGTGTCTTCATTGGCCTCTCCAGAATTTATACATTGTAAGTCAAATTTGAACGCATGTGGAGACCAGAGAAAACTCACTAAAAATAATTGAATATATAAAAACGACTGTATGGAAAATCCTACTAATTTTGCTTAGCATTAGGAACAAAACCAGTAAGGGGCGATGAATTAATTTTTCCTCCCTAATAATAATTTGCCTGGTGTCAACTTGTTCCTGTTGTTTTTTTATTTATTTTTTATTTATTTTATATTGAAAAACAAATCAACAAACGAGACATGAATTCCAATGCAACAAATATAAAGCCAGCTTTATTGGTTTTATTGTCCCTTCCTATGAACTGTCAGCAGAATAATTTTGAAATTAACCAGATGGCATAGATCTTTACTGGAAAGGTTGTTGATAACAGTTGTTTTACTGTGTCAAATCTGCTTTTGAAGAACTAAACCATCATTTGCCCTCATGGTACAGTATCCTCTGCATCAGACATTACATGTTGGTTATATTCTGTTTGCTCTCCAAAAACTGTCATGAAGAGCACATCATCCACAGCCTTGTTATTTTCATGCACAGTGAGAAGTTTATGGTGCGACTCAGCAAAAATGGTGGCCCCAAGAACCCAGAGAAAATGGATCGACTGTGTGCTTTATTCACGGTAAACTCTTTAATGTGTCCAACTTGCCACTCCATTTACAGTTGTTTCAAAATTAGAATGAAATCCCATGGTTCGTACCTAATACTGTTTTTTTAACCTCTGCAGGATTTGAGCAACAAGGACATGAAGAGGGACCTCTACATCATTTCACAATTCATAAGAACAGGTGAACTACTATCCCTTGAATTCTGTCTAAGTGAAACACAACCCACACATTTGGCTTCACACACTGTTGAAGGGTAGTATATTGAGGGTCTTAAGGGTTGGCACAAAGAGGCAATATGCAGTCAAAAATTCCGTTTTGCAGTTTGTTAAACCCCCACCAGGGTGTTTGAGGTATCCCAGTGCAAAGAAAAATAGGGTTCATCAAAATTGGGAAAAATAAAATATTTACAAAAAATATGGCTATGGGCAACCACTACAAAATAAAGACATAAGTCGCAAACAAAATGGCTAACGAATACCTCACACAACTGAGGGCAAATCACGTCAGGAGCATTGGGATTAGCATCTCTCCAATTCAAAAGGTATACAAATGAAACCTCCCCTCCTTTAAAGGGTGACCGAATTTCCCCCAGCCCATATCAACCATAAACACAGGGGTGTTCTGTCATTGCAAGACTAAATATGAGATTATATAAATTAATACGGTACCAAACATCAGGCCTTCACAACAGCATTACTTAACAATTATAACACAACAATCACTTACAACCGCTTAAGAAACTTAATTGATTTTCCACGGGTGAAACCGTGACACTCGTGAACACACCCAAAGCTTATAGCTGTCCCGGGACAGGAGCGCGCTTCCCTAAGAACCACCAGGGAGAGCTACCTTACTGGTAAGGAGTGAACTTCTTTTAACAGTTGACTCTCTTCAAAGAACTTGTCAGCATTTACAACAGACATTGTCCATGAACCACCATTGTAACAAAGTCGGCAAGCATGTTATGGTTACATTAACATTTTTAAATAAACAGGGACTTACATTGGACGAATGAATGAAATGCGAGTGAAACGCTTGGTGCGATTTCAACAGTATATGTGCACCTATCTGTTAATACACACACAAAATAGACAGAGCATCAGGAATGTACAATAAATACATGTAATATAACTGGAGGGCATGAGTGAAATATGAGCATGAATAAGTTCAAACAGTGACATGCTTATGAAAGAGTTTGTGACGGCATATGAAAGAGTTTGTTGTGGCCGCCATTAGGACGCTGTGAGGACTATTGATCTATTATTTTGCTCATTTTATATTTAAGAAACATTGAGCAAATGTCAGTAGTCTTTCAATTAGAGAAAATGTATTTCCGGGACAAGGAAAAGACAATTGGAATTCAATTGAAAACCCTAATGGCAATTACAAGATGTGACTTATTGAAAGGCACTTCACCATCTTTGTATATGCATTTTGAGCAGTTATACCTAATAGATAGCTGACAGTCACTGTGAATTTTAAAGTGTATGATTAGAATCACACACTGTATCTTTTATCTTACTGAGAGACTAATGTGCAACATAAATTATTATCTAATATTATTTAGTATGTTGTATTGGAAAGGAAAATTCCAGCCATGATTTTAAAAATTACCCCGGAGTGTAGCACCATAGCTGCCTAGCTGCTCTAGCTTTTTTTCCGACAGTACTTGGTGACCTTGACATGAGAAACAGAGATCTATGTGATCTATTGCCAGAGTCTCCTGTAAGTGTTCCTTTTTCAACAGCTGGCAAATGTGGTGCTTTATTTCCATAGCTACTGTCCCATGTAAGATTCGGAAATTGAAATGGTAACGCTTTAGAATAACATGTGCTTATTAGGTATTAAGGACAGCCGTGGCCTACTGGTTAGCACATCGGAGGGTTGCCGGTTCGAACCCCGACCAGTAGGCACAGCTGAAGCGCCCTTGAGCAAGGCACCTAACCCCTCACTGCTCCCCGAGCGCCGCTGTTGATGCAGGCAGCTCCCTGTGCCGGGATTAGTGTGTGCTTCACCTCACCCTGTGTACACTGTGTGCTGTGTGTGTTTCACTAATTCACGGATTGGGATAAATGCAGAGACCAAATTTCCCTCACAGGATCAAAAGAGTATATATACTTATATATACTTATATACTTAACAGTGCATAATAAGCAGTTAACAATTCACTACTAACAGTTAGTTAACTGTTGTTATCCTTTAATAACATTAACTAACTGTTAACATGCAGCTTGTAAGTGTTGATAAGCAGCCTTTTAAAGAAGCCCTATGCAGGTCTGGTTATTCCTTCGCTGTTTCTGGGTTTTTGCCTGATTTGGGCTCGCATTTTTCACGACATAGCTCCCCCTGCAACATCGGTAGCAGGTGACTGCTACGCTAAACCCCCACTAGCTAGCGAGCTAGCCATCAAGAAATCAAGCTAAACACATACAGGGCTCACAATAAAACGGTCGAACAAACACATTGTAACGATTTGATAGCGACACACACAGTTGTCCATTCAAAAGGTTTATTTGCTGAGAACGAGTGCAGGGACACAGACACAGAACACAATACACACGGAGCAGGTCAAGTACACACACACCCTACACATACAGGGGAGGACACAGCCCCCCACACAAAAAGGATCACTAAAGGGAGAACTAAAAGGGAAACATGTTACAATAAAGACGCTAACATTACACTTAAATGTTCTGTTCGCTCCCGTATCCCAGCATGCCCTGTGTGGGAGAACGCTAACAATGTCTTGTGCGCCGACGTTACACAGCTCCCCCAACAAGCCATTGCCATCCTCGGCAATGACCACGAGGCCACTCAGTCCAGTGGGACAGTACCGTCAACTCACGTGGGGTGAACGCCGCAGGAGCTCACTCAACGGGGAGCCACGCTGCTAGCAATTCAGTGCGGGCGTGATGGCAACCACGTGGCCACCCCCGCTCGTCACCAGCTCCCTCTCAGCAGCCGCCCTCAGGCTGCACTTTCCGCGGCGTGTCACCGCGGCACTCCTCCTCTCCTGGCGGGGCCCTAGGTGGCCTTTTCAACCGTTGACACTGTACTAAGCACCGGGGTTCGAGGGGGGTCAGATGAAGCTGCACCAACGCCAGTCCGCTCCTTTGATTCACCGACCAGGACAAACAGGCACCGACTCCGCAGGACCACGCTGAGCTCTCCCGCTGCAGCTACCGTCTTCGGCGTCCCTCCTCGTGTTGCCTCCTCGCAGAGCCGTCCTGCTCTGCTCCCGGCCCGTTCCACTCCCTCGCGGCCTCAGCGAAGGCACGACCCCCGAGATGGCCATGCTATCGAAATCCACACAACAAACTTTTTTTATTTATTTATTTTGTAAAGGCGCCGGCCAACAGGCTAACTTGAACGGGCGCCCACACAGCACGTGCCTCTCACACGCACCCAAAAGTTTTAAAGTTCAGAGTTCAGAGGGCCTTTCTGTCGAAGCTGCCCCACCGTTGTGAGTTCGCTTCCCCCCAGCGTCTCTGCCAACCGTCCGTCGTCCAGGAACCTCTTCCTCGCCGCTCTCCCTCGGCTCTGCTCCGCTCCCAGCGGCCACCGCCAGCTCAGCCTCGAACCGCCCGGCGCGGAGTCACTGCCAGCGTCGTCTTCTCATGGCAGCTTCTTCAGGCCCTCTTCCGGCAAGATCTCCTCCCAAGGCAGCAGGCAGGTCCAGACGACAGCACCTCTCCTCCGTCGGCATTAGCGATAGAAGGCCCCGAGCTTTTTAGCAGCCCTCACAAGGGCTCTCTCTGGATCCTCTTGCGTGGGCCTCCACCCAGTGGTATGGTCTTCCATTCCCAGCTTCTCTCGCTGGGCGGAGGCCATGTTCGAGAAAATTAAACTTCTGACACCAATGTAGCGATTTGATAGCGACACACACAGTTGTCCAATCAAAAGGTTTATTTGCTGAGAACGAGAGCAGGGACACAGACACAGAACACAATACCACGGAGCAGGTCAAGTACACACACACCCTACACATACAGGGAGGACGAGCCCCCACACAAAAAGGAGGATCACACGAGGGAGAACTAAAGGGAAACATGTTACAATGAAGACTAACATTACACTCAAAACTAAGGAGAAATACAGACATAAACCCCAAATGTTCGCTCCCGTATCCCAGCATGCCCTGCGTGGGAGAACGCTAACAATGTCTTGTCCCGACGTTACATGCCCCACCGTTGTGAGTTCGCTTCCCCAGCCGCCTCTGCCAACCGTCCGCCGCCCAGGAACCTCTTCCTCGCCGCTCTCCCTCGCTCTGCTTCACGATCGCTGCCACCGCCAGCTCCAGCCTCAACCGGGCCCGCCCGCTGAGTCACTGCCCTTAGTCGCCCTTCTCCTGAACGCTTCTTCAGGCCCCTTCCCGCAAGATCTCCTCCCAAGGCAGCAGGCAGGTCCAGACGACAGCACCTCCTCCTCCGCCGGCATTAGCTTATAGAAGGCCCCGAAGCTTTTAGCAGCCCTCACAAGGGCTCTCTGGATCCTCTTGGCGCGGCCTCCCCACCCAGTGGTATGGTCTTCCATTCCCAGCTTCTCTCGCTGGGCGGAGGCCATGTTCGAAAGTCGCTTCTGACACCAATGTAACGATTTGATAGCGACACACACAGTTGTCCAATCAAAAGGTTTATTTGCTGAGAACGAGAGCAGGGACACAGACACAGAACACAATACACACGGAGCAGGTCAAGTACACACACACCCTACACATACAGGGGAGGACGCAGCCCCCACACAAAAAGGATCACACACGAGGGAGAACTAAAAGGGAAACATGTTACAATGAAGACTAACATTACACTCAAAACTAAGGAGAAATACAGACATAAACCCCAAATGTTCGCTCCCGTATCCCAGCATGCCCTGCGTGGGAGAACGCTAACAATGTCTTGTGCGCCGACGTTACAACATTATTCAAGAGACTATCAAACCACATTACAAAAACGAAGTTCACCCAAGGGTAGGCTACTTACAATTTCAACAGCAACAAAGCCAAGTCGGAGTCCGTTTTGCAGTCTTCTTAGAAACTACAATCTGACTACATTTTCGAGACACGATTGGATACTTCCGCTGAGTCACATCCGGATTTGTTCGGGACGGAACCAGAAAGTTGCATATTCGTTTTTTTTTCGCGGAGAAGCACTAGGGTGAGACGAAGCACCAAACGACCCAAAAAGTGTTGTAGAACCATCAGAACGACTCTCAACCTGCATAATTAAGGTCATTTTTGCTAAAATTGTTGCATAGGGCTTCTTTAAGTTACTTACAAGCATATTTCTTAACAGTTAATGTGCAGCTGTCACAGAATAAATGCATGTAGTTACAGGTGTTTTGGGAACACCAAAATAAACATTTACAATAAAAAAAAAAATTGATTTTAGCACCCCCAACATAGCATTTTGCTCCTTTCATAAGGCATTAACTCCTTTGGGATGAAGAAGAACTTATTATTTACACTATGCTCACCAGTTGAAGAGATGAATAGCTGAGAGGATCTGGCCATCCTCTGGACTCTGGAGGCTAGCCCTGGCAGCTACATGTAGACGCTTAACAGTGCCACCAATGCCAACACATGTACTCTTACCATGGCTTGTATCAAAAGAAAATGCAGACTGCAGCTTTTAGCACTTAGATGATGCAGCACAGGTGTGGTTGGTAACAACATTGGTAAGTGTTGCAGTCAGCCTGTATACCTAAATATTGTTGAGTCGGAGTCTGTTATTGTATGAAGGAAAAGAGTGCCAGTCCCAGCCACTACCACGACAGGACATCAATATTCCCTGTATAAGAAGACACATGAAGATATTCAAATGGCCTTTGAGAACTTCATAGCAACCAATGAATGAATAATGGAACATGAAAGGGTATCCCCAGCTAAGGGCTATTGAGGTCAATGGTTAAAATATAATTTCTAGTACATAATTTGATATATATTTGGCATCCTTCTCATTTTCTAGATATTAGGAATGTCTTATTCTTATATGTGAAGTAAAATATTGCCATTCCGTTCCAGTCAAGTATCAGAGTTAATGCCTTGTAAAAGGAGTAAAATGCTATGTTGTGTTTCACCTGAGGGGGCGCTAACATCTATTTTTTATTGTAAATGTTTACTTTGGTGTTCCCAAAACACCTGTAACTACATGCATTTATTCTGTGAATGGGACTTGGCACATAAAGGAGACCCTTGAGACCCTTAATATCACTTTTTTGCATGTTTTATCTAAAACTAGGGACTTCTTTAAAACCAATGAGACTGTGGTACAAACTTTTAATTATTAAATCATATTGAGAACATGTTTGTCTTCCATTCTACAAAGTTTGGTAAGGCTAGGCATAATACTTTTTAAGATATGAATGTCCAAACATGGCCTCCAAGATAAGGCCTTTTAGAGAGTGTAAACGATCAAGGGCAAAAAGTCTATGAAAACAATAGAATTGAACAAATATATTTTACAGGTTTTAGTTATGGAACCTAAATATTGTGTAGACAAACTTTGAGAGAAATCGGAGTCGGTGCTGCAGCCATTTTCCTGGATTTTGTCTGATTTGACACAGAATTACCCATATGCCTAATGTCTAAATGCAATACAGTGAAATTTTTATAAAGCTTTTCTCTAGTTTTTGATGCAATTAGTAGATATGCATTTGAGATATATGTCTCTATATTTGTGTGTCTGTATGTGTGTGCATGCAGGCCGGATGCTTCTGAATGACTCAAAGAAGGGCCCACCTCATGTACAGTATAGACGACCATATGGATGTGCTGTGCTGGCCATGAGTGATGTACTACAAACCATCTCAGAGATGAAGGAGGAGAAGGACTTTGTGCTGAAAGTTTATACGTATGTGCCAACACATGTAAACCTATGTATATACAGTCAAGTAAAAGAACATGCAAGGATGTAGCTTATACAAATTACCTAATGGCTATTTTGTTCCATTGCTTTTGAAAAAGTTAAGTAGAGACAGTCTTAGCTTCACAAGACATGTCATGGTTTGCTATCTTATATTAGCATAACATTGTTAGCTGCTTGATAATGTTGTCAGATTAGCCATTATCTATTATTATACTAAGGTTGTGCAAAGCAGTAGACAGCAAATAAATTAACATTTCATCAACTTTTAGGCAACCTTGGCTGAATTATTCCAATATTAGAACTTACCATCCTGCAGCGTTGCATGAAACAAAGCTTACATATGGGAGCTTCATGCTGTGAACAGGTGGAGTTATGAACAGTCCTGGGACAGAGTCAATTAGCTCCCCACATCAGTGATGAGGCAGAGGGTGTAAAGATGTTCCAGGGCCACAAAGGGATTTTTACTTATGAATATGTACTTATGAGTTTCCATGCATAGAGACATTTTGTGTCTAACATTTTGTTTGTTTTCCTTACCCCAGACAAGGACATGATTAAATTCTTTAATATAGAAATAACCCTTTGGGACTTTTTACAATTATAACTCATAATACTTATAATAGACTTAATAATTATAACTAATTAAGCTAAAAAAAATCTATTTGGTATTGTTTTAAGTATGAAGACACTTACCTAGTGCTCTCTCGAAAGATCATTTTGACTTAATTGAAGATGCTTTGACTAATTTAAGGAGTTATCAAGACAAATTTGCTCAATGCACTGGCAGCCAGATTTGCTTGTTTTTAGAACAAATTTGCTGAACGCTCTGACAGACAAATGTGCTTGTTTTCAGGATGAAACATTTTAAAATAACTCAAACTCTTCTTAAATTAAGTCAAATTATTTTACGAGTAAGCACTAGGTAAGTCTCTCGGTAACACTTTACGGTAAGGGTACATGAATTATCATGAATTCATGCATGAATTAATTCATGATTTATGCATTACTTCATTCCTTTATTTCTCATGAATCATCAGGAATTGACATGAGTTCATAGTCTCTCATTCATGACCTCATGCATGAACAACATATCAACTAAGACATTAGGTAAGATAGGTACTCTGCAAAAACTGCTTACCTAATTAAATCTAACCAAGATTATTAATCTTATATCAAGATAAAATAGTTTGTATTGTTTTCAGTATAAACTCAGTATTGTTTTCAGTATAAATACTATTTAGTAGTATTTGACTTAATTTAAGAACAGTTTGACTTATTTTAACCTGTTGAAGAGTAAATTCTTCTCTAAGTTCCCCAGAGAGTGAATTATTTTCCTGGCTCCTTCTAGAATTCTACGCGAACGTTCTATAATTTCAGTGTTATTAAAAATCACTTAATGGCAGAAAAGTCCCTGAGGGCAATTGTTGCGTCATGTTATAGAATCTTTTTCGAAAACGTTCTAATCACATATTTGTGATCGTACTCCCAGGGGCCCAGCTGCATCTGATCACATATTTGTGACCGTACTCCTCAACAGGTTAAGACATCTCATCCTGAAAACAAGCAAATTTTTCTGCCAGTGCATTAAGCAAATTTGTCTGCCAGTGCGTGAAGTGAGACTGAGAGACAAGCTCTTGCAGAAGGGTGTGGACGCTCACCTGGTATCCTGGATTCTGGATTACAGATTACCTGACCGAGCGGCCACAGTTTGTGAGACTGAAGAACTGTCTCTCTGACACTGTGATCAGCAGCACCGGAGCTCCACAGGAAACTGTGCTCTCGCCAGTCCTGTTTACCCTGTACACATCTGACTTCTGTTACAACACTGAGTCATGCCACATGCAGAAGTTCTCTGATGATACTGCAATTGTGGGGTGTATCAGGGACGAACAAGAGGAGGAGCCTGGTGGAGGACTGTGCAATGGTGCAAACTCAACCACCTTCAACTCAACACTGCAAAGACCAGGGAGATGGTGGTGGATTTCCGCAGGTCAAAGCCCGCTCTGCTACCAGTCTCCATTGATGGGGTCAATGTGGAGGTGGTAAACACCTACAAGTATCTGGGCTTACAACTGGACAATAAACTGGACTGGTCAGCCAATACTGAAGCACTCTACAAGAAAGGGCAGAGCAGGCTGCACTTCCTGAGGAGGCTGCGGTCCTTCAATGTCTGCAGTAATCTCCTCAGGATGTTTTACCAGCGTCCTCTTCTATGCTGTTGTATGCTGGGGAGGAAGCACAAAGAAGAAGGATGCTGGGCGACTAGATAGGCTGGTAAGGAAAGCTGGCTCTGTCGTGGGAGCCGAACTGGAGTGCATCACTTCAATATCAGACAAAAAGAATGTCATCCACTCCATAGCACTATTGTAAAGCAGAAGAGCCTGATCAGCTTGAGACTTCGCTCACTGTCATGCACAACTGACAGACTGAGGAAGCAATTTTTCCCCAGGGCCATTGAACTGTTTCGCTTCACTTAAGGGTAGAGGAGAGATTTCTCTGCATAGTCTGTTTACATGCTATATTAGCACATTTGCACAACCCCTCCTTCCCTCCTGGACTGTGGCCGTACTTGATGCTTAATACTTTATACTCAATACTTGACCAATGGCTGTAACCCTTTTACCTCAACCTATTCTTGCACTGACACAGTTTTGTTATATTATCTTGTCTACATTATACATTATTCTCTTATATGTCCATATTATTATCCCCACCCTTTCAACTGTATATTGCATCTTGCTTGTGTCTGTTGAGGGGTCCACGACCATGGCACCCTTGACAGGGACAACACTGAATTACAGTCCCTGCTCTGTCATGCTTGATCATCCTTAAGCACACTATGTTGATATTTGATATTTGATTTAGTTTATATAGTATATTTAGTATTTAGTATCATGTTTATCTTCTACTGTCTCTATTGTACAGTGGAGTTTTTTATATGTATATTACTTTTTCTGCTGTAAGTGCATGTTGTGTGTGATGTATGTATGCTACTGAGAGCTTAAATTTCCCCTTGGGGATCAATAAAGTATCGATCTATCTATCTATCTTAAAATAAGTCAAAGTCTTGTTAAATTCAGTCAAAATTATCTTTCGAGAGAGCGCTAGGTAAGTCTTTTCATACTAAAAACAATACCAAATCGATTTTTTTTTTACCTTATTATGAGATTAATAACACTTGGTTAGATCTCATTTTTTGCCGTGTACATCATTATGATTTATGATTTCTTAAGCATGATCATCATGATTACATACATTTAAGGTTAATTGCTCATGAGCTCATGTCTGTGGACCCTCAACTAAAGTGTTGAATAATAACGTGTTTAGAGAACTGAGAAGTTGTATTGAAATCAGAATGATCATGCATAATAAATCATAATTCATAATGATGTGCCCACCGTACCTAATGCTTTAGGTGATGTGCTGTTCATGTATGAGGTCACGAATGAAAGACTATAAACTCTGTGAATTCCTGATGATTCATGAGATATTAAAGAATATAGTAATACATAAATTAAGCAATAAGCCCAGAGAGGCCGTAGGTTACACTGATTTTACAACAGCTAAGGGGAGTTGTTAGGCACAATGCGCTAGCGGAGTCCCCCTTAGCTGTTGTAAAATCAATGTAACCTACGGACTCGAGTGGCTTATTGCTTTTCTAAAACTGTTACTATAAATACCTGGCAAAGTTTCATAAAGTAAAGGCACAGCAACGGGAAATGTAACGATTTATTCATAGATAACCATTTTTCTGCTAAGAAATATATTTGCTCTATCTGAATGGTTACCAAGCAACGTCGAGACGCAGCTACTTTAACTTAATAGAGCAGTCAGCAGGGCTTACCTTGGACCTGGGCCTGGTCTACAGTGGGCATTACTTTGAAATGGCCACTTCAGTCACGCATTACGCGGCGTGAAGCTGCGTGAAACTTTAGTACCACTTTCAGCCACTGTGCGTCGCTCTGTCAGTAGCCTATGTGACGCCCCTTCTGAAAAAGCAGGAGGCTACCTTTAAACAGAATTGTTGCCAAGAGGAATCCCAGCCTATGAATTCAATAACAAAATAAATTATGCATAATTAAACATTACCTCGATTTAGGCTACTTGGGTATGGCTTAAGGCTTGGCTACACAGTGGTAACGAAAATCGAAATCTGCTTTTGATAGCCTACCGGTGCCGCTCCACAAAACGAACAAATATCTTAATTTGCTGTCTACGTTATAGTCAGTGTTGGGGGTAACGCAACTACGCAAATCAAAACAGTGTCTTGTGCGCAAGAACTGTTCATGCAGACTATAACTGGCGCGGTGTAGCCTACACAACTTTGTTCAAAATTAATGCATTCAAGTTAACTTTGCAAAGTTAGTGTTATAGCCTACTTATCACAACGCTGTCAATCGCAAACGCTAATTTATTCTAACGTCTCTATACGGAACTACCTGTTTCATTTGCAGAGGACGAAGAGAAAGCACCTTTTTGATAATTGAGCCAGTATTCAGAATTAATCTGTAGCCTTGGGTAGGCTTCTGCAGAAAACAATGTTGTTGGCGATTTACTACTATCTAGCGACGTTTTTAACAGACTACGCAATAGAGGCTTAGACAACTATGACCCACGTTTTGGTTTCGTAAATTAATTTGCCCTACTTCTTGACTGCAATGTAGTCAATTGAATGCTTGACATGTCATTTTTATTTTTCTGTACAATAAACAAATACATCTGCTTTATGCCGCAGAATTACATTCATATTTGGCTGACTTCTGCAGATGCGCAAAAAAACACTGCTACTTCCTTCCCCATATTCCACTGATCACACATCAGGGGTGCGTTTCCCAAAAGCTAACTACGCTTAATAGAGGGAGAGCAGATAGCTAACAAACGTTCAGAAAAAGTCCTGTTGGCAAATTTGATAATTAGCATAATTCACATACTTTTTGGTTTTGCCATCAGATATCATAGGAATTGCAAACAATAAGGCATTCATATACTCTTTATGTATCAGATATGTTGTAGGATAGGACAGGAATTACCCCAATGACCCTCAAGTAGCAAATGAAAATAAGCTGAAATTAAAATATGAATTGAAATAATAGCTAAAATTCAGTATGACGTTTAGAAACAAAATAGATTCCTTGATAATAAATTGATAGAATAGTAGATGACTGCTCATTTTCAGTAGAAAGTCCTTTGTCACTAACTATTATGAACAGTCTTTAGGGCAAGGACAGTCAGTCTTTACAGAGGATTTACACTGTATTTTTTGTTTTTACTGTAAAGGCGACTGTGCTTGCCTAGTTAAAACATCTCACTGGTGCTCTTTCCTATCATTCAAATTCCAGCCATGCAGAAAAATGGAAGAGTGTGCATGTTTGAGGAGTGCTGAAGAGTGCATTGTTTGCAAAAAATTTAGACAAGATATCCTTTATAGTGCAACAAAAAGAAACATTCTCCAGTGCATCATCACTGCATATGATGCTGAAAGGGAAGTGGACCTAGGACAAATTCTCAGCTATGAACTGATTAATGTCCCTGTACTGTAGCTATTGTAGATAGCAATGGTTATTTGTGAAGTGGAAATAAGTCTATCCTCACTCAAGGGCTGTCTAGCAATGTGGAATGTCCAGTAGTGATCACTGCAAAAACTGCTCAGTCAACACTGGTAATAGATGCTCAAGATCTAGCTATGTCTTTAGGACACCCATCTGACTGCCGCACATTTAAGACGTATGCAGGAAAGTTTGAAAGAAACTTTTGTATTGTTATTTGGTATTTGTTATGTGGTAGCAAATGATGTTAACTATCAAATAAAGATAGATAGATAGATAGATAGATAGATAGATAGATAGATAGATAGATAGATAGATAGATACTTTATTGATCCCCAAGGGGAAATTCAGGAAATAAATAGACCTAATGTAGAAATGCACACAGCTATTGCAACAGATAATGGTGTAGGCCTATCTGATTAAGACCTGAGTGGTTGAAACATACTTATTAATACACTGGGAGCAAAGACTATCTTCACTTATTACCCTTTGCAACTGTCAAAGAAATCCCAGAAACACGGGAAGGCCTAGGGTAGCCTACATCAGATGGCCTTAAGATTAGGCTCTTCTGCATAGCATTAAGTGATTTGCATGCAGTAATTTGAACACTGACCTTGATCTAGCCTACTTTGGCTATTTAATGGTAATTTATTGCCAAAACACCACACAATATAAATGAGCTATAACAAACAATAAAGGACTTAATCACACACAAACTACTATTTTACTGACTACAAAAAATAATTAAGTAGGAAGTTTAGAAGTTTAAAACCCAGAATTGACCCAAAGTGCACCAAATTCAACACAAATGACTCAATACAATTGGAGGAGGCCTGCATCCTTTCTTTTCCAGATATTTTGGATTTGGATATCGTTTCAGTATCGAGTATCAAGATATTTATGGCAGGTATTGTATCAAAGTCATAATTTTGGCGCTATGCCAGAGCCACTCTGTTTTCTAGATGTCGAGGATTGGAGGCATACCACCAACAAGTGATGCTGCTCAATGGCATATTAGAAGAGCACATTATCAAGCTCTAGTATGGAGGCAAGCACACATACTAAATCCAGTATTACTAGAAGTAAAATGTTTTTTACTTGTCGGTTGTTGCTAACGGTAGATGCAGTTCTGCATTAGGCTTATTCACGCTATCTAAGTTCATATGTACTGTAGGAGTTGAAGGTTATCTGTACAACTTGTTATTGTGATGAAATGCATTAAACACCACATGAGTGACTCACTATGTTAGCAATAAAAATATGGTTGTGTTTTGATTAGAATTTCGGAGTTTATTACATGTTAACTGTAATCATGTTCCCATTAAATACATTAATAAACTATAGTATGGGTTCTTTAATGCTCAAACATGTATTTAGAGAACACTTTTATTTGGTTTTAGTGATTACTTTTGAAATCAACCCAATTTAGGGAAAAATAAGCAAAAAAAATTGCTATTTTATGTTAAAATGCTGATTATGCAGCTTAGAACTCAGAATTGAGCTTGGTAAACAACATATTCAGAATCAGCTCCCTCAAATTAGGTAAGAAAGGTGGTATACCAACTTTTCCTCAAATTTCCTGTCAGAAGTTCTCTTCTGTAAAGTGGCTCACCCAGATTCGAACTCTTGGACAGGGGACTGATAACTGCTGCGCAACAGCGGCTGTCATCAGCCGGCCTTAATGCACTGCGCCACAGAATTGACGGCGTGTATGGGTGAATAGGGGATAAATAACATTATCAATAGAGTACACAACTGTTTCACCAGCACATTTAAATGACACATGTTAAACGTTAATTCAAAGCAGTGGTTAATTTACAAGGTCAGACCCTGAGAAAAACAGATTTCACGGATTAAACTAAGGTAGTCCATCATTAAGTCTCTGTTATGTGCAGGTGTGCCCGTTCACGTGCTACTAAACATCATTAACCACCTTAGTCCAGACTACTGAAGTTTGGAAACTATCATGGTCATGGTCCAAACTTACAAAGTACTATGTAAGTACCACAGTTTTGGGAAACAGTCGTAACTTACATGTTGGTTAGTTGAACGATGCATCGTACCACGTTAGTAGATCGTATGCCATTGTAGGCTACATAAAAATAAACAAGTATCCCCCATCCACTGATATCGGCAAATGTTTGTTTTCCAAAGTAAGAATTTCACTTCACCATGCACCTTTGACAATGAATAGCTCATTACACTTATGTTACTGTTAAACGTAACTGGTATCATTACAAACATTATTCTGTGTCCTAAAAACTGGCATATTTTATGGCATTGTGTCATGTTAGGTCGTTGCAAAATCTAGAGAAATGTGTGAGGTGGTCAGCGGGGGACAATTGAGACACACATTAGATTGTGTTATTACTTGAACAGTGAGTGGGGGTCGCTATAGGGTGTGAAATGCGTAATGCGTGTGAAATCATGGTTCGAATTACGGGGGGTATTGGGGGGGGTCCGACCCCCCTAGATGAGACTTGGACCTTCCCAAAAGGGATGAACATAATAGTTTGGGGGGTACACTTTACTTGACGGGTGAGTTCATAACACATTCATAACAGTTGTCATAAAGTGCACATAAAGCATTCATGACTGTTTCATGAGACATGACAACTTGTCAAAATAAAAGTCTAACATCGTATTTGTGTAACCTGGATACCATTAATTTAATCTCTCCAGCCTTTGTAAATATTTCATGAATATCTTATGAAGTCTACATCAAATGTCACTTTACTATACAAGTTGTGAAGTATTTGTAATCACTGAGTTTAACACTGGGAGGTAAACTAGCCTACATTCAGCTGACCCATGTTTGTGTAACCTGGAACAGTTGGACATTCCCAGTAGCAAAAGATGAGAAATCATCTGCAGGTTACATCATAAAACAAATACATTTTTATGAAACAAAAATTATTTGCTTGACCATGTTCTGTCTTTTTGGCACTGGAGTATAGCACATTGACTACCATGTGACGTGATCAGGTAAGAGGTTTGGAACAAAAATGGCAATGCTGCTTTGCGACTTTGGACTTTTACTTTGACAAGTTCTCGTCGTTCTGTCTTCCACATTCATTAAAGGTTTGGTATGAATGTTGAGTCATGTCTCATGAAACAGTCATGAATGCTTTATGTGCAATTGATGACAGCTGCTATGAATGTGTTATGAACTCACCCATCAAGTAAAATGTTACCAAATGTAATGTTATCCAATATTGCATGTAATTAAATGCAGTATTACCATCACATACCAACAATTCAGGATATAATTTAATGAATTACGATTTTCAAACCCTCACCCCCATTGGGCTGTACCATTTCTCTGGTACGTTCAGACTGTGTTCTTTGCCATAATATAATACTGACGAATTAAAACAAATGCACAGTGTAGGCTGCTAAAGCCTGATATACGAATGGGTTAACAAGCGGTGGCCAACTGGCCATTTGTCTAATATTTCACTGCCTTTGTAACATAGTGATAGCCAACCTTAGAAAAACATTGAGTAGCAAGATCGCTATGGTTTAACCGGAGGTCTCCCTTCCACTCAGCGGCCACGACCATCGCTGCTGCTTAGCTTAAAAATCAGGCAATCACACGCCATAGGAGGAGTTCCATAGATATACTGACACAGGGAGAGGTTTAATGAGGCGATTTATCATGTTGTGCATTAATGTCTTAAAAAGAGGGAATCTTCAGGGAATTTTGTATGTAGATTAGTGGTTCTCAACCTTTTTTAAAGGGACACCAGGCAAGCCTGATGCTTTTTCTCTACGAAACTCCCCCTCGCTCGGTCTGAAGCTCTTTTCCTTTTCTCTGCGAAAACGTTGCCTGGTGTCCCTTTTAAGCAAATGCCCATACACCCATAATTGCAACGTTACCTGCAGTTTGTTTGAAACGCTATGTGAACATATAATAATCAATTGGACCTGAAATGTCTTTCCTCGTTGGATTATTAGAGTTCAGCCTTTCTTAAAAGCGTGTTGCTGCACAAACGTTTTGTGATATAACACCAGGCACATTATATGAATTGCCTACTAGGCTACATTATATGAATTGCCTAGGCTAATCAACGTGAAGATTTTTGTTTTCCAACCGTGAACAAGTAATTTTTTTATTTGCTTGATGTTTGGTAGGCTTAGGCTATCCAAGATAAACAAATCAAATGAACCAAAGGCAGGCCTTGTTTTAGGCTAGGTGAACTTGGCTATTAAACGGGAGACTTTCTGTGGCCCATCTGTAAACAATTCTGCGTCTTAAATTTAAGTTGTATGTTTGCTATTTCCGTGTTATTGGTCTGTATGCATTTCCATGTTTGCATTTTACTGCTATACCAAAAAATAGGTTTTGACTGTGGCGTGCAATTTTACGCACGGGGCGCACCTTGAAACCCAAATTCAACCCTTCCCTGTATATTGTGCTTGCTAGTATGACTAACTTCTTTTAACGTGTCGGCCAGCCAGCCACCATCATATGACCTATATTTTGAAGGAAAATTGACTGTGAACTAAATCATTTTTATACATCAGATTGTTATGTAGCATAGTCATATTATACATCATTTAAAAGCTTGGACTCTCGGGAATCAATACATGACAATCTTTGTCATGTAAAGTATGTGTAGTGCTTTGATAATCTAACTATGTCTCACTTAAATTGAATCAAAAATGTCCTCCGCCTTTGGTGCTTCCCTATCTTCTAGCTGCAGTGTATATATTTAGCAATATGCTAGATATAGCATATTGGGTCTTGAAATATTTACAGGAATCCATAGAAATTGAATAATCATGTTATGTTATCCAATATTAGTTGTGGAGATGTATAGTCCATCTTGTACACACCAATTAAATTGAAATAGAAATTGCAAAGATTTATATTTTTGTGTAATTATTCCATATTTAGTGTAGTCATTCCATATCAGAACCCCTGAAGTACAATTCAAATGCAATCATGAAACTTCAAAGTGTTCCCTTTCATTTGAGACCAAGATTATGCTTCTACACATAGGGGTTCATAGACAGTAAGCATTTGATTGTTAGTATGCATTTTGGATAGCCAAAAGTCCTATGGGGAGTTTCCATAGGGCATTTTACAAAATGTATGAGTATACCTTGGCAAATAATGGTCTAAAGTACTCATATTTTCATTCTATATTGATTTACTTTTGAACACAACTTCACAAGACCTTGTGCTAGGTCTGAGTGTTTCTAAGTCATATCAAGTGACCTAGAGGGCTGAAATATGTTGAGTTCAGAGATGCTTGTTATCCGGCAGAAAGAAAAAACAATATTCTAGCCTCTAACTCTGTGTCAGTACATCACACATTTGATTATAGGCCAAACTAGGTGGGAACAGTGGCCTCTGAAGCAGGCGCTGTGCAATTTCAGGCAAAACTTGGACATTGGTATTGAGAATGAAGCCAAAATTGTGGGACTTAGAATTCCAAGTAACATTTCTATGCTGCATTTGGTACTAATCTGCATTGTTGTCTTTTCTTCCCTCTCCTTCCCTTCTCTTTCTGGGTCTCAATCATAGATGCAATAATGAAAATGAGTGGTGCCAAATCCATGAGAACATCATCCGAAAGTCCAGCACTAAGTACACTGCACCCAGCACAAATTATGGTATTGAAACTTTATGCAGTCTTTTGTCAAATGATAATACAGAAGGAATTCTTAATTCTAAAGTCATTTTCATTGTAGATATTTAAAACTACAGATTCACAATTTTTAAGGTGTAAATGAAAAAAGTAATATCAGGAAAACTGGCTTAAAGTTGCCAACTGATGGAAAGAAAGGAATTATTCTAAGTAAGTAGGTAAGGCTGTATTATTATTACACAGAGTGCAACGCAAGTGCTCTACACATAGATATCAATAAATAACAAACAAATGAGCAATCCATAAGTGAAACTAGATCATTATAAAGTGTGTAAAGGAATGCCATCATACATGCTAGGAAAATGTGTGTGAATGTGTGTTGGTGTATTAAGCTGAGGTAAACAAGACTGTTGGTGTACAGTACATAAAAAAGGCACTTTACTGTTATCCATAGGCTTCTTCTTCTTCTTCTTCTTCTTCTTTTCTAACCAAATGTGTGGGTCTGATTTAGCTTCAATCATTTAACATACAAACATATTTAGTAGGTCTTCCATAGGACATTTGAGCAATGTTTATTTATTTATTTTGCTCTATTTTTGTTAACTTTCTACTTTTTAGATAAGGTATATACGACGGAGTATTAGGGCCACACATGAAGGAAAAAAAACAATTGCCATGACGAGATTAAACTCGACATGTCGATTTTAAAGTCGCCATGTCGACATTAGACTCGACTTTTCGAGAAAAAAATTGAAATTTAAGATCGACTTTAATCTGTAAATTATTTATTTATTGTAGGCCCATTATTAAAGTGTTGTTTTTCATCTAAAGGTTCAACTGCATACTAGGCGCTCTCCCCAATCCTAGACTTTCACGTTGCTTGTTTGTAATGGATGCAAAACAGCCTATTGCTGAATGTCTATGGAGGGACGAATGAAGCTGTCCTCCCGACCACCCCATGTAGGCTAGTAGCATGCACACATATGCACACATAGCTTAGTGCATAAATAAAGTGCATGCACACATATTCTCTCCCGGGATCAAAATAGTATATATGCTTAGGCTATACCTGTGTTTCTAGCCTCCTATAGGCTACGTATTGCAGGTGAGACATGGAAAAGCAGTTTTAGAAAAATGAGTTTTGCCATGTTATCCTATGGAGAGTGACGGCCTGTGGGTCATGAAGGGCAGTTATTTGGATGTGCAGTGGCCTTACCTACGTAAAACAGAGTGAAATAACATTTTGTATAGAAACATTATATCATTTGATACATATATTTTTCTAGCTATTTAGCTTAAATGGCATACAGTGGGCATCGCTTTCAAATGACCATTTCATTCGCGCATTACGCGGCGTGAAGCTGCGTGAAGCTTTAGTACCACTTTCAGCCACTGTGCGTCGCTCTACCACTGTACATCGCTCTGCCTGCGGTCCCTTCTGAAAAAGCAGGATCAGGATATAATTGTTGCCGAGAGTAATCCCAGCCTAGGAATTCAATAACAAAATAAATCATGCATAATTAAACATTACCTCGATTTAGGCTACTTGGGTATGGCTTAAGGCTTGACTACACGGTGGTAACGAAAAATCGAAATCAAATTTGCTGTCTACATTATTGTCAGTGTTGGGGTTAACGCAACTACGCAAATCAAAACAGTGGTGTGATAATTGAGCCAGTAGAGAAATAACTGTTCAGAATTAATCTGTAGCCTTGGGTAGGCTTCTGCAGAAAAACAATGTTGTTGCCGATTTAATACTATCTGGCTTAATTTTTTAACAGGCTACTTAATAGAGGCTTAGACAACTATGACCCACGTTTTGGTTTCAGAAATTAATTTGCCCTACTTCTTGACTGCAATGTAGTCAATTGACTGCTTGACATGTCATTTTTATTTTTCTGTACAATAAACAAATACATCTGCTTTATGCCGCAGAATTACATTCATATTTGGAACTTACATTGTCCAATGCATCGTTCCACTACGTTAGTGTTTCCCAAAACTATAGTAGCAACGAACGTTCGCAACCACTATCGTAAAGTTGTGTAGTTACAACTACACCTCTCGACCTGTGGTAGAATGCTAGAAGCATAGTTCCAGGGATCTTCATGTCAAAGACGTCACTGACGCCAGTTATTTGTTTGCAAATTAATAATTATAAATATATTTAGGTTTCTAATTGATATTTACACTTCTAACCACCATACATCCATATTTTAAAATGCCCAAGGCAGAAAATACATAAATTAAGTCAATTTGCAGCCATGTGCACGTAAGTAAAAGTCACACACTTGCAGATAATAATAAGGTGGTGCGCACTTTTTGAGGAGTCAGCTGAGAATATGTAGCCTTTGATTTTCATGGGCGGGTCCTTGTTAGTTTACGCAAACCAAGCCAAGAAGGCTGATTCTGATTTTGATAATATGATCTGCACAAAAGATAAACTTAGGTAAACAACGATGTCAATTTTGTTGTCAACGCCTTAACCCAGATTCGAACTCTTGGACAGGGGACTGGTAACTGCTGTGCAACGGGCGGCTGTCATCTGCCGCCTTAACATAATGCACCACAGAAGTATGTGCAGGTGCCCGTTCACGTGCTACTAAACGTCATTAACCACCTTAGTCCAGACTACTGAAGTTTGGAAACTATCATGGTCCAAACTTACAGTACTATGTAAGTACGACAGTTTTGGGAAACAGTAAAGAACTTACATGTTGGTTAGTTGAACGATGCATCCTGTTAGTAAAAGCTAACCTCCGTGGTTATGCGGGGAACGCCCCCCAGATCAGCTTGTAGGCCATTAGCAATCTGTTTATTTTATTTTATTTTATTTTACGAAGCCTATATCACATGCCACATTCTCACTTTCAATAGACAGATGCAATAGCCATTGGTCAAGTATTGAGTATAAAGCAATTAAGATAGTACCCTATACAAAAAGTACTTCATACTATCATAAAAATTCGTTAAAACGAATAGCATTTTGCAACTTGACAAAACACTGGATTAAATATCGTAGGCACAGGAGAAAACTTGTACATCCATTGGCCCGTGGGGAGATCACATGGCAGTTGCCTCTCCCTTCAGTATGACTTGTTCGGCTGTGAGCTTGTTTCACCAAAAAAACTATTGCAGATATCAATGCGTCTTTGTTCATGGGTTTGGCCTCACAGCAGAGGCTTAGACAACTATGACCCACGTTTTGGTTTCATAATTTGCACTACTTATTGACTGCAATGTAGTCAATTGACTGCTTGACAGGTTATTTTTATTTTTCTTTACAATACACAAATACATCTGCTGTATGCCGCAGAATTATGCACTTGGATAGCCTATAGAACGGAATGAAATTTATGAAGGCATATCTGGCAAGTTGTTATTTTTTGAAGACGTAAATTGTTGGCCTATAGGCCTAGTTTGCAAGAAGGAGACATAAAGCGTGAGCATGCCACACTATCCACAGCTGTGGTAGCGGGGGTAGGAGGATTACTGTTAGCGCAGGATTTATATAAAATTCTTCAACAGAAGGCCTGCCTCGAATGCAGGCTTGTGGTTTGCGCAGCCTACAGTAAGTAGGTCTAGTGAGTTAGGAGTCCTCTAGACTTCTTTTCAGCTATCTCAGAGGTGGAAAGTTTGCGTTAGTTGGGGGCAGGGCGGGTTAACAATTCATAGACCCTTGGTAACAAATGTCTGATGGCCCCCTGCCCCTAGCCAACGTGGAATCGGGCGGTCAGTTAATAGGCCTATCGTGAAGATTTGTATTGCCATTTAAGGCACGAGCGCATCTGTGAGGCCAAGCCTCACCAAGTAGCCTGTTTGTTTACAACTAACATTACATTTAATTAAACTGCTTATAGGCTATGCCGAAATAGTTTCAACATTTTGAATATCAGTGTCAGGTGAATTAGGAAATGCCTTATGGCTGAAAGCTGCCTGGGATCCCCCCTGTCAAGCAATAACCATACAAAAAGTTAAAAACAGATGACATGATGCGCATCACTGATATAATGCACAAATAATATAGCCTAGATATTCCAATATATTCGAATACATGTGTTTATTTTAGAGGGGATATTCGAACGTCATTTTTGAGCAATTTTGACAGCCCTAGTCCACTGTAGGCTACGCCAATCGTCTATTAAAACCTTCCACTAACCCCGTGAGTGGGGGTCGCTATAATCGCGTGTGAAATAGCACCATTGAGTAGCCTATCTTGAAATAGCCTTAAAATCGTTCCAGTGTTGTGTGCCTTCTGGTTTCTCCACCTACTGGTTTCCTTTTGCTGCGTGCATGCGCTGCAGCAGTTGTCAGACATTGACAAACAAGTTGTTTTAGGCGGTTTGAAGTCGCTTTTCATACACCATGAGCCGGCTACATTACAGCCACTTTCGGACAAAAGACATGTAAAAATATATGTTTTGAAAACTAGCATTAAACTGGATTCGATCCCGAAAAGCAACACACACGTGACTCTCCATCCTGATTCCCTACTCTTTGAGCCAACTAATATGTTGTGAATCAATTAACTATTGTAGGCTACCATTAATTAATAATGTAGGCAACACCCAGGTAACATGTTGTCCAGGCTATCTGAAACAAGGGGTTGCCTCTCATCTACAACAACTGGTTACGTTGGGCTGCTACAGTCGTCAGTGCACTGTGCACAGTAGGCCTATGCTACTCTTTGTGGTTGATCAACTAAAAATAAAAGATGTATTTGGTGATGACGTTATTGTAGGCCTAGTAGACCTAAATTCTGTGAAATTAAATGGTACGAGAAAACGATCTACATAGCGCACCAGACCGCGATGTCTTCAAGGGTTGAATGAAGGGAGTTTGCAAAATTAGTGTATTTTTCAAGTCAGTAAACATTCTTAATTTTCGAATGTCTTTGTCAGGGAACATCTGACTTTTAAAACCATAGGCCTGGTAGTCGCCAGACAAGGAGTTATAAGATAAAGGCAATACCATTTGTGTCACCTAATGCAGTTCAGTGAATTAGCAAGATACCATCAGAAGGCAACAATCATAAAGCACAGTGTCTTGTGGCGCTTTCTCCCCCTAGCATAAAGCTGTCTGTTATAGACGCTCTATGAGGTACCAGTGTTTAGCTGTGTCACAAAACAATAAGCTTTGTCAGACTACTTTTAAAATTATATTCAGGGCTATATACATTTTAAACATTCGGGGCTGAAGACCCGACAAAGCCTTATGTTAATTCTTCAGGTGGGAAGTGTCAGGAATTTTCATCACGAGAGACGGCTCTCATTGGTGGTTAGTATATGAAGTAGGGAATTGACAGTAACATATCCAATCACATTATGAGAGATGCTGAATTTAACATAAACTGCGATGTTTGATTTTAAATTAATGTAAATTTAGCCGGGACTGTAAGCTGTCACGTGGGTGCTCGATGTTTTCAGTGGGTGCCGAGACGGAGCATCCACGGTATCGGGCGCCTATGACGAGCGTATCTCAAGCGGTTGCATCCATTACAAACAAACATGCAATGTGAGCGTCTGGGATTGGGAAGAGCACTAAATGCTCTACTGAATAAATAAGCGAAGTCAAACCTTTAAATGAAAAACACTCTTTAATAATCAAATAAATAAACCGCTAATGAAGTAAACTTGTGACCATCAAAAATCGTTTATCGCCTGTAACTCCGTGATAACAGGACGTAACAGGAAGGCATTTGGCTGAGCAACGGAGGTTAATATGCTCTATATTTTGTCCAAATGATGTCTGTCTATCATCGTTGCACTCGGAGAAAACCAGAATGTTTAATTTGTCCTGCGTTTCTTCTACGGCTGCAAACGGGACTCACTCGCAGTTAACCAAATATTTCTTTATTAGGGCAGGGCAGGCATATTTCTGGCCATTAAATTATTTCTAAACCAGTCTGCTAAAGTTTGTAGTGAAGTCTGTGTAGGGTTTTCCAGGCTCCATTTCTTTTTACGAGACACCCTGCTCACTTGAGCCATCTACCGGTTGTTTGGGTTGTTGCAGCGTCACACTGGGAAAATACAAATTAAAGTCGCGTGATACCGCGAGTGAAGCTGGCTGTCCACTGTAGTGCATGGTATTTCCATAACCGCAAGACAGCACTTCACGATGACGGCAATGAGTAGTTAAAAGACAAGACGCAATCTATCTGAATATCTGCAATCTATCTGAAATAACACCTATTTGAAGCCCATTTTTCATGTAACATATTGTGTATTAGTGTAGGCTACATAGATACTGTAGATGGATAGATATACAGTGCAACCGGAACGTTTTCAGACCCTTTCAAGTTTTCCACATTTTGTTATTTTTCAATCTTAAAATGGAATCAATTTTTTTGTCATCGATCTACACACAATACTTCAACACTCCACAAAAAACTGGTGTTTGGAGTGTTTCATAAATGTATAAAAAATAAAAGACTAAAATATTCAATTTACATAAGTATTCAGACGCTTTGTTATGATGCTTGCAATTGAGCTCTGATGCATCCTACTTCTATCAATGGTCCTTGAGATGCTTCTACAACTTGATTGGAGTCCACTTGTGCCTAAATTCAGGGGCACAGGAGATATTTTGAAAGTGAGGGGGACCAAATTGTGAACACAAACCCATAGTGAGATCAGATTTCCAGATATCGGATCGCCACCTCTGGCCCACTTTCGACCATCATATTTTAAACTTGCCAGAATATTAAGATAATACCATTGATTGTTTTCAAAATATTTCTGATAAAAATGGTTAAAACTGTGAGATGAGCACAACACCAGATCTGCCCTCAGACCAGCTTCTTGCTATGTGCAATTCTACTTTTATTTATTTTTTTTAGATTTATTTCACACTATTTGGGCCAATGTTACAATACTCTAAAAGCAACATGGGATGTTGATATTTTATGAAGCCATGAATGAATCATCATGCCTATGATCCAAACATAGACTACATGATCAAATAGCCTAGTTAGGCCTACTTAAATTGTCTGGTATAAACCAAATCAACTCTCCACTATGTGTTTGCAGTTCAAAGTCAAAGTCAAAGTCAGCTTTATTGTCAATTTCTTCACATGTTCCAGACATACAAAGAGATCGAAATTACGTTTCTCACTATCCCACGGTGAAGACAAGACATATTTGACCAATTTTAAGTCCACAGACAAACATAACATTCAAGTAAACAGAAAAGTAAGTAAATAAGTAAATAAGAGGGCACATATAATAATAATGAAAAAATAAGAGCAGCAAAATTTTGTTGAAATTGTGCATAGACAGTCAATAAAATACTAGTGCAAATACTGTAAAATACTATAAAATACTGTTTGACCTAAGTAATAAAGAAAGTGGCATAGTGGTGCAAGTTATGTAAGAGCAGCAGAAGTGTTGTGTTTTCAGGACAACAACACCAAGTTGTAAAGTGTACAAGTGTGCAAGTGTTCAAGTGTGCAGGTGGAGTAGTGCAGGCGGCCATTGTGGGTCCAATGTCCAGGATGTTGTTAGTGAGTCTGGTAGTGCGGGAGCGCAGGCTTCTGTACCTCTTCCCAGAGGGCAGTAGATCAAACAGATTGTGAGCGGGGTGACTTGCATCACTCACAATTTTGGTAAGCCTTGAGGGTGAGGTGGGTGGTGTAAATGTCCTTCAGGGGAGGGAGTGAAGCACCGATGATCCTTCCAGCTGTGTTCACTATGCGCTGCAGGGCTTTCCTGTTGTATTCAGTGCAGCTTCCGCCCCACACAGCGATACAGCTGGAGAGGATGCTCTCAATGGTGCCTCGGTAGAATGTGGTCATGATGGCTGGTGGAGCACTTGCTCGCCTGAGTTTTCGCGAGGAAGTACAGGCGGCTGAGCTCTCTTCGCCAGTGATGCAGTGTTGGTGGTCCAGGAGAGGTCTTCACTGATGTGCACCCCAGAATTTGGTGCTGGCTCTCTCCACCACAGCACCGTCGATGGTCAGTGGCAGGTGTTGGGTGTGACCTCTCCGGAAGTCAACAACAATCTCTTTGGTCTTGCTGGACGTTCAGCAGGGGAGGTTGTTGTCCCTGCACCGCGTGGTCAGATGGTGGAGCCTCCAACCTGTATTGAGTCTCGTAAGCCCTTGGTGATGAGACCCACCAGAAGTTGTGTCGTCAGCAAATTTCACTATGTGATTGTTGCTGTAGGTTGCAGTGCAGTCATCGTCAGCAGGGTGAAGAGCAGCGGACTGAGCACGCAGCCTTGGGGGGCCCCTGTGCTCAGTGTGATGCTGCTTGAGGTATTGTTGCCAACACGTACTACTTGGGGCCTCTGACAGAGGAAGTCCAGTAGCCAGTTGCAGAGGTAGGTACTGAGTCCTAGTTTGTCAAGTTTGCAGATGAGTTGTTGTGGTATTATGGTGTTGAATGCAGAACTGAAGTCTATAAACAGCAATCTCACATATGAGTCTCTTTTCCAGGTGGGTGAGGGCTGGGTGGAGGGCAGAGCAGATTGCATCCTCTGTAGACCCGCTTGGCTCCGGTATGCAAACTGGAAGGGTCCAGGGTGGGGGAGAATGGCTTTGATATGTGACATGACAAGCCGCTCAAAGCACTTCATGATGATGGGTGTCAGTGCCACAGGGCGGTAGTCATTGAAGCAGGATGGAGCAGTTTTCTTCGGTACAGGTATGATGGTGGCAGCTTTGAAACATGATGGGACGATGGCTTGCTTCAGGGAAGTGTTAAAGATGTCTGTGAAGACATCCTTAAGCTCCCCTGCGCAGTCCTTCAGCGCACGACCTGGGATGTTGTCTGGACCTGTTGCCTTACGGGTGTTGATAGCAGCAAGTGTCCTCTTCACGCTGTCGGCAGAGAGGCACAGGGGGCTGCTCATGTAGAGGGGGATGGGTCTTCTGTGGGCAGGTGCTGTTTTGTGCTTTCAAAGCGAGCAAAAAGCGGTTCAGGTTGTTGAGCAGAGGGATGTTGCTCACAGCTCTGTGGCTGGGCTTGTAGTCGTGAGGGCCTGAATGCCCTGCCATAGGCTTTGTGAGTTCCTGCTGTCTTTGAAGTGGGTGGTTATCTTGTGAGTGTATTCCTTTTTGCTTCCTTGATGCCACGGGACAGGTTGGCTCTCGCTGTTTTCATGCCAGCTTCATCCCCAGCTCTGTAGGCTTTGTCTCTGGCCCTCAGCAGCCTGAGGACATCCTGTCAGCCATGGCTTCCAGTTAGCCAGTGATGATGTCTTTTGTGTGGGTCACATCATCGATGCACTTGGTGATGTAAGAGGTTACAGTGTCTGTATACTCCTCTATGTCTGTCGGTTGTTGTAAGTGGCTGCCTGCTTGAACATTTCCCAGTCTGTTGTGTCAAAGCAGTCTTGAAGAGCATCGGAGGCTCCCTCAGGCCACACTTTTACCTGCTTACGAACGGTTTGTTCGCTTTTACCCTTTGTCTGTATCGGGCATTAGCATAACAGTGATATGGTCTGAAAGTCCAATGTGGGGGGGGGTGGCTTTGTATGCTCCTTTGTGTGTAGTGTAGGCCAGGTCCAGGATGTTATCTCCTCTTGTTGGAAAATCAACATGCTGGTGTAGCTTTGGAAGTACAGTTTTAGATCAGCATGGTTAAAATCTCCAGTGAAGATGGTGAAACCGTCTGGGTGTGCCGTCTGTTGTTCACTGACAGCCTGGTACAGTTCACTAAGAGCAGCGTTCTTATGGCTGTTGTTGTTGGTAGGCGGGATGTATACTGCGACTAGCAGAATCGCAGTAATTTCCCTTGGCAGGTAAAAGGTCGGCACTTTATGATCATAAACTCTGCCAGTGGTGAGCAGTGTTTGCATACTACTACAGTGTCCGGCACCATTCGTCCGCGGATGTAAACACAGATTCCTCCTCCTCGTGATTTACCTCCCTTTACAATGGCCCTGTCTGCTTTCGATAGCATGCTAGCTGCTCCAGTTGTACAGCAGAGTCGGAATGTTGTCATTTAACCAAGTCTCAGTGAAGCGAGCACACAGCAGTTACTTACTGTGCGGTTCGTTGATCTCAGCAGTCATTATGTGATCCATTTTGTTGTCCAGTGATGTTACATTTGCCAGGAGAATGGATGGTATGGCTGGGCGAGTTGGGCTGGCCGCTAGCCTGGCCCGGACGCCTCAGCAGCTGCCCCTCTTCTGCTTCCTCGCACACGCTTCCGGCGCTTTCTTTCGGGGAGGAGTAGCGAAGCGAGTCGGTGTTGTTGCAGGCGGAGTAGTCCGAGTTCCTTTAAGCGTCTCTGTTGCAAAGTCCAGAGCGCTGCAAAACTTGCTTTTGCAGATGTCGATTAAAAACTGCCTGCTGTACTTGTAGTACGGCGTAGTAAGACAAGGCGAACACGTAAAACTTTCGGACAAACACTTTTAAGCAGACAAAACACCGTACGGTTGGGACAGAGAGAGGTCGCTGCGTGTGTACGCGCCGCCATCTTGGAATTATCCAAGGCCCTGTGTTAATATTTATGCAACGTTAAAACATGTTGGCTTAACAAGTTATCAGTCCAGAACACCCAGAAAATTGCAACAGAAAGTTGCCTTTATAATCAACTGCTATTTGTTCAAACAGCATTTAAACAAAGCATTTATAAAATTGAAAATACTGTTACTGTAGTAACTGTACTACATTATCCCAAGCTTCAAAGAGCTCCCCACGTCTGTGATAGGCACACGTGACACACCGCTAAATTCTCAGCTTGTTTATACCCCACACTGAACGCGTAAGAACACTAGGCCCATCACTCTGGGGTGTGGTAGCCTACTCACTGGGATTTATGCACCAATGTAACTGAAGTATCCAATTTGTGTCTGGAAATTATGTTTGAAATAAATGTCTTAGAACAAAAACGTTGGGTATAGACTTGTATTTTACAGTTAGGCTAGTGAAAACTAGTTGATCAGATTGAAGGCCAGTTGAGTTTGTTATCAATAAACATAACAGCTAATGTCATGTTGAGCAGGAGACTAGGCTACCATAAATCCTCAAATTATGCCCGGAATTGATTGATTGATGTATAGCCGGACAAATAAAGGCAGGTTCCCATACAAGACGGGGTAACAATTGCCTACCATACCAACAATTGCCATCAGTCCACCAGCACTAGAGCTGAAGCCTACACAATTGTTGCGTGACTCAAGGCATTCCAGCCTACAAATTTAATAAAAAGTACTAAATCATAGGTGAAATCAATAAGTTTCTATTACAGCACAACCCCTATTCAAATAACGGCTGCCTTGTCTCACAATAAACAGTGGTGGAAATCCCGACACTTTTTCAACTGCATGAAACATAACAGTGAACCATCAAATATCTCCCAGATTTCAGTGCCCATCAGTCCCAACATTAAGCAGTATATTAATCAAACAGTCCAAAAGTAAATTAAATCCCAAACCAAACCGAAAATGTTATGCTTTTGATAGGCTACCAAACGAAACACATGTCTAAATGCAGGTTAGAAAAAAAAAAAGCCTGCCTCGAATACCAGCCTGCCTCAAATAAAGATGCTGTGCTTTGCAAAAGACCCCAGCCATAATTTGAGGATTTACGCTAAGCAAGTAGCCTGGATTATTTTATGATGGTTGTTAGTAGACAAACTGGCTTCAGATATCCAACAGAGTGAATATGAGATTGTGCAGTCTTACAGTACTGTAGATGGCTGTGGTTAGTGATGTGAAGCTGTTAATGGGGAGTTTTACATAGTTAGAGCAAACTCTATAGGTTATTATTTATTTAGCGTACCTATAAAGCTTTTTTGCTTATCAAAAGTGAGGGGGACGACGGCCGTCTCTTCAGCACTGCGGGGGACATATCCCCCACGTCCCCCGTGCCTCCTGCGCGCCTGGACTTTTACATCCCCGCGAGAGTTTAACAGGTGCGATAATTAAAAATCCACATGTTATTTTCCCCATAGAAAAAAACGGCAAATACCGGATCTCAAAGATTGCAGCTTTTTTGTAGGCGAACTTCAGAGGTCTATTCTCCATTCATTTCAATGGGGCCAAAAAATGACAAAAGACGGGAATAACGCGAAAACGACAAGGGACAGCCACACGAAAAATATAAGCAGGATACACCGGTTCGGGCCTGAATTTTTAGAGTTGGAACCGTGTCAATAGCTCAAACGCTGTAGGAGCAGTTGTCCGTACAAAAAGTGGGTGAACGGGAAAATAAATAAATAAATAAAGTAAACTTAAGAAGAACAATAGTGGGCTTGCTAGATCAAACCCACTAATAAATAAAGAAAACTTAGGAAGAACAATAGTGGGCTTGCTGGATCAAACCCACTAAATATCACCTAGATATCTGTAATATTAAAATCAGAGGATATTCCGCTAACTAAGAGTTTGTCGATGTAGCCTTAATGATCACAAAATGCTTGTATGTAGGCTATTTGAGTTTCTTAAAGCTGAGCTGTGCTTAAATTGCACAATCAATGCCAATCAATTTCAATGTCAATCCATGTGTATACAAGTCATGTAATAAATAAATATTTTTTGAAGCCAATCCATGTCAAACAAATCTTTGTAGATCTGCTGTAGACCATGTACATGACTTGTACACACATGGATGGGCTTGGATTGCCTTAAAAAAATGATTACCCTAGCAACCAGCATATCAACCACGACGCACAGCGGAGGGGTCTTGTTCCGCCCTGAAGGGACTTATTTTCCCAATAATGACCGGCGTTCTATACATTATCCCGCTTATTACACAGCTACTTGCCAAAACGAAATAATAAACTCCCCACGATATGACTTTAGCCTAAATAGCCTAGCCTATTTGTTACCGTTCATCGTGGCATTTGCTGAGAAACATAGTTCGCAACAACACACGCTGAACTTGAATCAAACATTCTTTAGAACACAGCTGATCAACCGTCTGCTTTCACTTTTGAATGAAGTTCCAGTCCTTGCGTAGTGATAAGAAATACCTAAATTAGAAGCACAAACTCTGTTGCCATTGACAGCGGTCATTATTTTTTTCAGAGGTCCTTTCCTCAGAAATAATGACCGCTAGAACTGGGAAATCCCATTCAAGTCAATGGAACATTCTACTTGCCTTGTGAAGAGCCGTGTAATAATTGGATGTTAATGCAGATAACTTTTGATCCGTGTGCCCGATTTTCAAAAAAAGGGTACTGTTGTGATCCTTTTGGCAAACTGCACCTGATCAAGCCCACTCTTGCAGGTCCTTAGAAATGCAATTCTAGTTACTATGATTGTTATTTTTACCGTCTGTGTTTGTGTCTTTCTATAATAGTGATTTATATCTTTCCTCTCTTAGGACTGGTCATCTCTCTGCAGCTGTTGAGAGGAGAGATTGAGCAGGTCCAAAAAGACAACCCTATGGTTTTCAACAGAGGTGTAGCCATCACTCGGAAGGTGGGCTTCCCTGATGTCATCATGCCAGGTGACACTATGACAATATCTGCTGCAGTTAGTTACAATATTTAGCTACAATTTTCAATGCATCGTTTCAGTACAAACAGGCATCATTTGGTGATTTTGTGTGTTCTAAGTTCAAAATATAGCAGTGTGGATCCCTACAAAAAGCAGACTTCATCACTCATATACTCAAATCCTTGCACTGCTTGAATATAAGATTTTAAATGGATTTGGACCAAAATACCTTTTAGATATGCTCCAACAACACCTTCCAGACCTCTCAGATCACAGGAGAAGCACTTACCAATAAAACCCTATGTCAGAACAAAACAACAGGTGAAACAGCATTTAGCTACTATGTAGTCCATGTGGAATATATTTCCCAAGGACATGAAATATACTCCAACTACTACCAGTTTTAAATCAAAACTTAAGACCAAACTATTCACAGCTCATGTACTGTATCCTCTTTTTATTCTTCATTTTATTTATTTACTTCAAAAAAACAGACTCCACTCTGTGTTTTATGGATTGTAATTATGTGCTTTGTGACTTTTATGATGATTTATGTTATTATTATTATTATTATTATTATTATTATTATTATTATTTCATTCACTCCATGCTTTCACTTACCACTGCTTGTTATTCTCTGTTCTCTGATGGTGTAAAGCACATTGAGTTGCCTTCATGTACAAAAGGTTCACATAACCAGAATTTGCTTGCTTGCCACAGTTACGTCTGTCCAGCTCTCTACAGTGACTTTTTTTAAATGCCAGGTTATTTTGTAGTGATACTCAGTGCAACATTTAAGAAATAATCAGTCATGCCTTATTTTGTTCGCAAAGTGCAACTGATCACTCACAGCCTGGAGCTCTGAATATATTTGTAATGGCCTCTTTATATCAGCACCTTATTTATTCTAGGTGAGGAAACACAAAATGTTTTTTCAACCATGCCATTTGAAACTGATCCTGAAGAACCTTTGGGCATCTGCATATCTGTGACCTAGGTGACATCCGGAATGACCTGTACTTGACATTAGAGAGAGGAGACTTTGAGAGGGGCGGCAAAAGTGTTCAGAAAAACATTGAGGTGACGATGTATGTGCTGTATGCTGATGGGGAGGTCCTGAAAGTATGTCATCCTTTTTGTTGTTATATCACAGAAACCATTTTACCTTGTCATACAAATACACAACAAATAATAGTATAGTTTGTTTTTATTTGTTATTAAAGTTCAAATAATAGTATAGTTTGTTTTTGCAGTTTTGAAGATAAAACACCTACATGTAAGTAATGTTTAACCCAGTATTTATTTAACAATATTAAAATGCTGTTTCTCTTTCTGTGTTTTTGTGTACTTGTTCTTTTTGCTGTGTATTTTGTCTCAGGACTGCATCAGCTTGGGGACAGGTGAAGTTTGTATCACTGAATACCGTTCCTTTGTGCTGTACCACAACAACAGTCCCCGTTGGAGTGAGATCCTCAAGCTTCCCATCCCTATTGACCGCTTCAGGGACTCGCATTTGCGCTTCGAGTTCAGACATTGCTCCAGTGAGGCCTCTCTTCCTACTATGGCGTTATTGTCTCACGCATAGACATATATACATAGATACCACATTGTCTGTTGAGGAATATGTCAACACGGCCGCCATATTGGTAGGGGCAACACTTTCCCGTAAATGAATGGAGGCTTATGATGAGCTGAAGGAGTTTTGGGCTATGAAGTCCTCAAACTCATAAATATTTCAATCGATGGGCATAAATTATACTTCATTGTTAAAGGAAGCTAAACTACATGAAGAAAATAAAAAAATAACACTATTTAGGTGGAGAAAAATAAATATTTTTTGAGAACGATTAAAAAAAACACCCAGAATCATTACAATATAGTTTTGGATTTATTTAAATATTTGGCATATACCAGTTTCGTTCGTACTGTATACACTTGCCATTACACCTTAGTCCAGCAGATGGTGGTGGTAATGCACTCCGTTTGCAAACTGCTAAAAAAAAAACTCACTGAAGGAAGCAATGCCCCCCTCTTCCCCCTACTATCATTAATGGTCAACCAGTTGAGATAGTACAAGAGTACAAGTACCTTGGCATAATTATTGACAGTAAGCTATGTTTTGATTCATACACTGATGCTGTTTGTGCCAAAGCCCATCAGCGCATGTACTTTTAGTAAATTTGGTCTCTGCATTTATCCCAATCCGTGAATTAGTGAAACACACTGCACACAGTGAACACACAGTGAGGTGAAGCACACACTAATCACGGTGCAGTGATCTGCCTGCAACAACAGTGGCGCTCGGGGAGCAGTGAGGGGTTAGGTGCCTTGCTCAAGGGCACTTCAGCCGTGGCCTACTGGTCAGGGTTCGAACCGGCAACCCTCCGGTTCCAATTCCGAAGCGCTAACCGGTAGGCCATGGCTGCCCAATATAGAGCTGATACATTGAGTAACAAGTAATGACTAGCCTAATGAGTAAATTTTAGCTCTAGCCTACAGTAAAACCTTATAGCGGCGTGGACAAAAGGAATGACTGCTAATGTGTTGAATCTTCACCTAAATAAAGTCAGGGTTTAACAGTCAAAACGTATGTTTATCTGTAAAATTTGTTCACAATATGAAAGTGTAGACTGTATACTGTCGAATTATGCGAAAATGTGAAATTCGTCATTTTAACCCGTACGTTTGTTTATCGTGGATTTTCTCAAAATAGCACCGCGCGCAAAGCGACTGGTTTCGCCTTGCAGGGTCACATATGATCTGAATCTAATTAAGACGTATTCCACTCTGCTAGGTGGCTAGTTATATAGTTTGTTTTTAATAGCAAACAGAAATATCAAGGTAGCAACAGGTCATTATCGAAACTCCCCCTATTACCGTCGGTCCCGTATTTCCGCCATCTTGTGTGTATGTGTCACTTAATATCCATTTCTATACAAACCAAGACGGCGGATTCCTAAAGAAACGCAAGCACCCACACCATAGGTGTATCTAAATTAGCTATGTACCAAAAATTACATTTTACCGTGACTCGAAGAGCTGTAAACAGTGTTGGCTGCGTGTACACATCCGCTTGGAGCTCCAGTGGAATTTCAATTTCATGACGAGAATTCTCAGTCTAACCGTTCATGTGCCGTTGAAACGGCGTAAATAGGCGACCCATCAGGCCAGCACTATAACTCAGAGCGTGGTAAACAAAATCGGATATTTCAGGCAGTAAATGCTCCCGTTAAGAACCAAACCAGATTTTGTTCAAATCTACACACCTATGGCTACTGAAAAATGTAAGGTTAATTTAGCAAATGTTATTTTGAAGTGTTAAAAAACATTGTTGTTTTAGAATTTCCGAACAAAAGTGGTGATAATTGGGGGTGTTACGATACATCCTTTCATTGTCAAAGCAATGACGACTGCTTATAATAACTTAATGTATGCTTATTGTCAAATTGTGCAAATGAGTCTAGAGTCTAGATCGATCCCAGTGCCCCAGTGCAGTGACGGGGACACTGTACTGTAGGAGATGCCGTCCTTCGGATGAGACGTTAAACCGAGGTCCTGACTCACTGTGGTCATTAAAGATCCCATGGCACTTATCGCAAAGAGTGGGGGATTCCCCAGTAGCCTGGCTAAATTTCCAGCTTGGCTCATCAATCTGGCCACTGTAATTGGCTCATTCACTCCCTCACTCGCCACCTCAAGCTGATGTGTGGTAAGCATTCTGGCGCATAATGGCTGCCGTGCATCACCCAGGTGGGTGCTACACATTGGTGGTGGTTAGTGAGGTCCCCCTTTCCATGTGAAGTGCTTTGAGTTTTGAGAAAAGCGCTATATAAATGTAACGTGACGCACAGACCACACATAGCCTACTGATATTGCTGATATCATGTGTTATTAGTCATTTGAGGTTGTATCTACCTTATGTTAAGACCTGTTAAGACCATATGATTTTTAATAATGTTCTGACCATAGATTTCAAAGAGGGTTTCTTTTTCACATGACTGTAAATACCAGTGTCTAATGATGACTTTGGCCATTCCTACCATCACAGCTAAAGATAAGGGAGAAAAGAAGCTCTTTGGCTTTGCCTTCACGCCACTCATGAGGGAGGATGGAACTACGTTGACTGATGAAAGTCATGAACTCTACGTTTACAAGGTCAGCAGGCTCTCTCTTATTATAGCTATAGGCTATCAGATACTATTAAGTTTTAGATTAGATTGTCATTTTCATTGATTGTCAGAGTTATGCACACATCCAAAGATATAGTGAATATTGAAACAAGTAATTAATTAAAGCATTAGAGCAGTTGGTAATAACAGATACAATTATTCTTCTTCACTTGTACAAGCAACAAGTTTCTCAGGCTGAATGATTCTTGCAGAACTGCTAAAAAATAGGCTTTAGTTCAGTGTGTATACCTGTTGCCTTTCTCTTATAACATGGAACAACAAAAACCTATTTTCTCCAAAAAGAAACCTTGTGTGTAATTATGTTGCATAGATATATTTAAAGGTACATTATGCAAGATTTCCCCCTTAATATAACCTTAACTAAGCCAATTTGATAGTAAATGAACTTGTTATAGGTGAATCGTTCACCTAGCATAGCAATACAGCATAGACATAGCGAGTTGCTACCGAGAACCAGACATGCAACTTCAAGAACGGCGGCCCGACCAAATGCTCCCTGCTCTGTCTCCGTTCGTTCTAATTCCTTGTGTTTTCTGGTAGACGCTCCATTCGTTTCCATGGTCTCTCGCGCTCATCAAAGATCCTTGATTACTACTCCGCTGTAACCCTCTCTGGTTTTACTGTAAACTGCGCGCAGCCAATGGGCGTATGAAACGTCATCACGTAGCATTACGGCACAGTGGTCATGGGAAAGTAGGAAGTACTGCCAGGGGGATATATGACCGAGAACAGAGCCTTATGTATCATGCATGTAATGCCTCATGCATCACCGCCCTAACTGGCTAGTAAGTTTTTATTAACACCTGCCAAAATGAATTTAAACCCGCATTTGGCGGGTTGGCGGTGTTAATTTAGAACCCTGGTGAGAGCCATGAAAAAAATCACCGTCAGATTTTGACAAGGTAAATGATAAAGTTCTAGGGTATTTAATTGGACTTTATCAATGTGGCAAACACCTTTATTCAAATGCAGCATACTTATTTGAACTATCTTTTAATTTGAACAACCAGTGAATTCCAGCTGATTGTAATGGTGCCCTTTTGATAGCAGTTATGTGCGTGTGTAAAAGTCAAGCAAGCTAAAAATTGAATAAAATAAACATCTAATTTTGCCAATACGAGTAAATGTGATAACATTCCATGGTTAAATAACTTGTGATCTAACACTAGCATGGTAACAAGCGCAGAATCTTAGAAAGCTAAAGGATTTCGGTATAGCAACAATGGTATCCACTGTGACCTAGCAAACTATTCAACAGTATCCAATCTAAAATCTTTATTAATCTCATCTCTGAACACTGTATGACACAGTCCTTTTTTATGAGTTGTTCTCACATCCACTTTCTTACATTTACATACATTTACAAAATATTTTCAGATTTTTAAAATGTTAAGTTCCATGTTGGTCATTCCTGTACTTTTGCTGATGTTTTTGTTTTTCCTATACTAGAATCACCATCAACTGTTTTTCATCAACCGTTTTTTATTCAGAGAGAAACTGATCTAGATAATTTGGGCAGCAATGATTTGGGCACAATATTGTTAATTTGCTTTCAGAGGTGCAGTAAATTAAAATGTTTTTGGTCAGACTCAGATATAGAAATTTGCATGAGTGTTAGGATGATTATTTTTCATTTTTTAAATGTTTGTGGGTGTGTCTGTATTTAATCCTGGATGCTTTGGCCGTTGGTTTGGCATGCTTGACATAATTTGTCCCTTGGGCCAAACTATTTGGGGACCCCTGCCGTAGTGTCTCGACACTGTTGAAGGCCTTCTCATAATCAATGAAATTGATATAGAGAGGCGAAGCGAATTCCACTCTAGTAACTGTTCCAAAATGATGCACAATATTGTGATATGGTCGGTGCAAGATCTGTCGTTGCGGAAACCAGCCTGCTGGTCTCGGAGTTGGGGGTCGACAATGTCTTGTATCCTGTTCAACAGCACATGGTTGAACACCTTACCAGGAATGGACAGTAGAGTTATTCCTCTGTAGTTGGAGCAAATGCTCAAGTCCCCTTTATTTGGGAGCTTGATACGGTAGCGCTCCTTCCATTCAGATGGTATTTACTCCCTTTCCTAGATTTTCTTGAAGAGGGAGTAAAGCATCTCCCGCCCACACACACATCTTCACTGTCATCACTCACATACATCATACATACAGTACTCTGCTTGCAATAGTAAGTCCCTTCACCATACTTGCAGTACACTGCCCCCCCCTCTCCCCTACATACACAGCACATTATTTCATCAGGAAGCTTCTCCAACACACATCCCCAACATACTTACAGCACACTGCCCCCCCCTTCCTCTCATGAGGAAGCTTCTCCAACACACATATTGCACACTGCCCTCTCCCCACATGCACAGCACACTATCCCGTCTCCCCTGTCATCCCCCCAACACACACACCAAGACCCCTGGCAGTTGGGTTAGCCCCTTGAGCCGTGGATCTGCCCAAGGTTTCTTCCTTGGTAAGGGAGTTTTTCCTTGCCCCTGTTACTCTTGGGTGCTCCTTGTTGGTGCACCCCCAATCCCAATCCTCCCCCACCTTTCTTATGCAGCCCTTGTCACTTAATCTACTAAACCCCTCTTCTACTGCACTTTTTACCCCCCCCATTAATGCACAAATAGGCTGATACCAGACATAATTTCACTGCATTTCTTACTTCCAGTAACTATATGCATGTGACAATAAACTTCCTTGTATCCTTGTATCTCCACACCGCTCTCGATGTTGGCTTTCAGCACCTCTGCTGGTTTTATTACAGAAGACTGTTAAGAACACTTACTAACTGTCCCCCTACCAGCTCCTCCAACCCAGTATCGCAAGGATTTGTTGTACTGTCACGTTTGTTCAATCTATCATTCGTGCATCCGCTTCGTTCGTTTGTTGCTACACACGTCATCTCCAGGGGTTCAGTTTTACTTGTGCAGATGCGCCTACATTGAATGAGCGCTGGGAGTTACAGGGAGTTAGAAGAAAGTTTCTCGTAACTGCTTCCTTGTTGGAATGTGCAACAATGTACAAAATGTAAGGGATACCTATGTGATTCTGCAACAGTGGTAGACTACTGAAAACAGTTTTCTATTGTGTTTATTTATAGGCCTACAGTAGCTGGACACGTAGCCTACAGAAAACACATTTTTGAATTGATGTGTTATGCTGACTTGTTAAATGTAAACCAACAATGGTTTATTAAAACATCACAGTAATTTGTTTCATCAGTCATCATGTTAATATATCTGGTCATCTTCTTTATCTTTAAGGCTACACCGTTTCAAGCAGCAACTCAAAAAATGAAATAGGCCTGGGCTAGCCTAAACACATTGCAACATCGAGAGATTTTCTGGAAAGAAAATGATTTACGGACCACTAGCTGCATTAAGCTACACTTCAGTGTTTGTCTTGAAACAATTCCGGCATAATTGCTTTGAACGTTTCAGTCTTCCGTCCCCCATGCCTGCTTTATCCCAGTCAACACACCCATGTGGGGCCCATATGGGTTGGACATGGGCTGGTGAGTGGGGCCCATGTGGGCTGCCCAGCTGGGCCCCTGTTAATTTTGTCCGGAGGTTCCATGGTGCCCCCATGTGGGCTAGCCCAGATGGGCTGAAGGTGGGCTTCATATGGGCCCTAGCTAAAACCCACATGGGCAACCCAGGTTTCTCCCATCTGGGGCCCACACGCTGGGCCCCATGTGGGCTGCCCAGCTGGGTCCCAGTTAATTTTGTCCGGGGGTTCCATGGTGGGCCCATGTGGGCAAGCCCAGATGGGCTGAAGGTGGGCTTCACATGGGTCCTAGCTAAAAATCCACATGGCCAACCCAGGTTTCTGGGCTGATTATGGGTTCCTGCTATTCTGGGTAAAATTCATTTTGGGGGCTTATTTTAGTCAGCTCATACAGTTCTTTAACCGTTAGGTGTAAGGTGTTCATATGTTTGTTACACAGTCAATCCGGGTCTGTTGAACCCACCACATTATAAGGCTTTTTCAATACAGGCATAACAATGTATGTAAAAATACTTGACAGATGTTCACTTTAGTTCAGTTACCAATGATAGACTTAATTTATGGTTATTTGCTATTTAACTCATCACATTTATGATCACCATTTTGTGAGAAAACAAGTAAATTCAATTATAAAAAGGTAAATAGAAACAAGTTTTTTTTAATCATTATTGGTGCTTATTTCTTAGAACTTAATCAGAACAGGTGAAAGTGCTTGAAATGTAAGTTTTGTAACTTTGTGTGGGGATAGCAGATGCAGAAAGCCAATGAGTTTGAGTGAGAAGAAATAATAAATAGCATAATTTTCTTTTTAGATTTACATTGAAAGTGGGTCCCACAGACCCAAACACCTTACAAGTGTTAAAAAAGCTATAATAACAAAGAGACTAGTAATATAATTCAATACCTTTTTATTTATGTAAAATTAAGAAAACATGCCCCCCTCCCTAGCACCAATGAGCCACTTGGAGACCGTTCTCGGCATCTTTACGGGTGATTTGGCTGGTCATGCCATTTTTCTTTAAACCTCCTGCAAGAAACAAATATAACGGTCACATACTTCATACTGTATTGTCTAACACAACTCTCAGCCTGGACTGCAACTATGTTAAGAAAAGCGCTATATAAATGAAGATTATTATTAGAACTACACACATACTCTTGAACACACAAGTTAGGCAACTGAGAGACGTGCAAACACACTGCCCAGCCAGGACAACAAAAATGGACCTGTTTATAACATTAGGGTATTGTGACATCTTTGTAGTATCATTACATAGGGCTGGGACACCCTATGTACTGATACTAGACAAAAAAATAAAAATAATAAAAAATAATAAAAATAAATAAATAAAAACAGCCAGTTAAGCTTTAAACAGCCGCAGGAACTTCAAAGATCACTAGACCAAATACAAGACATGAAAGCAGTTTATCAACAAGGCTATCCCGATTTTAGAACTGTTACATTCATGGCGTTTACAACTGTTACAACAGTAGGGTACCGCACATTTTAATGGTTGCGTCAGGTTGTAACAAAGGTAGGTCTTAGGCTAGCCTAGGCCTATATGTCGCTGTTAAGTTTAATTCTGAAATTCTGATGCAAATGTCATAGTTGAAAACGTATCAGAAGTTCAGAAATAATCACGTTATGCAGTCAGCTTAAGACCTCTGCAGAAAGCTACATGAAGTCGAATCCCCCAAACGTTTCACATTTTTTCTTTTCCTTTTTTTATTTTGCAGGCGTCACGTGACCGCGGTATTGCAGTAATGCGGTTACCTTCCCAGCCCTATCAGTATAACTTAAAACATTATCCACATGCACACCTACCATATATTACTTCATACAGTTGTAAGGCCTTGAACTCTCTCTTCCCGTTTTGGCCCACAAAGTTGTACTGCCTGGGTAGGCCATGGTCTAGGAGGATGGTCATCATCCTTCTTGTGGCCTCGTCAACAGTTGTCCCCCCTATGTCAGTTACAGCTGCAACCTGAGGGGGAACGTTATTCGAAGCAAAGTTATCTATATTCAGGGCTTAAATTTCACTGCGGGATTGCGGGTATTGCGCATAATTTGTTCAAGTCCCGCAACTCTAGACATCATAATGCGAGAAATTCATGAGACATGACTCAACATTCATACCAAACCTTTCATGAATGTGGAAGACAGAATGACGACAGCTTGTCAAAATAAAAGTCACAAAGCAGCATTGTCGTTTTTGGTCCAAACCTCTTACCTGATCACAGCACATCTGAGTCAATGGGCTACTCCAGTACCAAAAAGACAGAACATGGTCAAGCAAATAATTTTTGTTTCATAAAAATGTATTTGTTTTATGATGTAACCTTTGCAGATGATTTCTCATCTTTTGCTTCTGGGAATGTTCAACCGTTCCAGGTTACACAAATCTGGGTCAGCTGAATGTAGTTAGTTAGCTAGTTTACCTCCCAGTGTTAAACTCAGTGATTACTGAATACTTCACAACTTGTATAGTAAAGTGACATTCGATGTAGACTTCATAAGATATTCATGAAATATTTACAAAGGCTGGAGAGATTAAATTAATGGTATCCGGGTTACACAAATACGATGTTGGACTTTTATATTAGTTTTCGTTGTTCTGTCTTCCACATACATGAAAGGTTTGGTATGAATGTTCAGTCATGTCTCATGAAACAGTCATGAATGCTTTATGTGCAGTTTATGACAGCTGCTATGAATGTGTTATGAACTCACCCGTCAAGTAAAGTGTTACCAAGATATAAGTGTTATAGTTTAAACGTCAATATGAAGCATTCAAATTACTAAATATGTTTAGCTACTAGTAATTACTAGTAAAATGCTATACATTAAAAAATACATTATTAACTAAATACACTATATGAATTTAAAAATATATGAAATAGAAACATATCATGTAAGCCATCATTTTCAGTGTGTGTTTGTGTGTGTGGAGAGAGTCAAGCAGAATCTAGGATGTCCACTGTTGTGAATGATCCCACTACAGTATATATTACTGATGACGTCAGGGTGGTGGGGGCCCCAAAATTAAACACATTTTTAAAAAAGTATCGAAGAAGTATCGAAATCGCAATTCTTCACTTGGTATCAGAATCGACCCCCCCTCCTCCCCCCCAAATTGTGTAAATCCCCCCTTCTTGAATAACCTAAGGGGGGAATTCCCCCCCATTTTGAAAAATGAATTTTAAGCCCTGTATATTGCTCACTGGAGTAAACCACCCAACATGAACATCAACAGAACTGCCAGAAGCATGGGTGTGAGCACACTGAGGAAGTTCACTGCCCAATAAAATTGAGTTGCACCACCCTAGACTTAACATACATACCAGTTTGGACATGAAGTTTGGATTTGCCAGTTTTCCTTCCATGACTTCCACATCCCTAACGGTCTTTAGGGGGAAACCTTCTGGGTTAGAAGAGACGGTGGCGCCAATGTTGCCACGCTTTCAGCCCTACATTAAATTAAGCAAAGTTGCTCATTTATTGCAAAAGCAATATATCTTCAATTCATTTATCGTACTTCAAACCGTGTGTGTGCTATGATAATAGCCTTGAACTGACCATGAAAATCTGAAATAATTCTCACAATTTATTTATGTGACACTAAATGAAGATCAGATCACATTTTGTGACCAATTTATGCAGAAAACCAAATAATTCCAAGGGGTTCACAAACTTCTACATTTTGGCTGTATGCATTCTCTCTACAATTAAAGGCCTATTCACACCAAGAACGATAACGATAACTATAAACAAATATCTTTCTCATGAATGACGACGTTCACACATAAACTATAACGAAAACGACATGAAGAACGATATCATTCGGGATCACTTTCAGAGCGATTTTGAGAACAATAAAAAGCTAATAGCCAATCAGAAGAACCCATCGGCGTCACATTCATTAACACAAGGAGAGACTTTGGCTATCGTTGTTTAGTGTAAACGCTTTTATCATTAACGTTATGGTTATAGTTATCGTTATTGGTGTGAATGTAATTGAAGTATGCAGCTCTCCATTTTGAAAACCATCCACCAAAAACACCTCATAACTGTGTTGAGGTGAATTGCTCTCCACTGTATTTAAATATCTAGAACTATTTATTCTGACGTCGTGAAAACGTTGTCAGCAATAAACAAGCCATTAAGTAGCCTAGTGATACCTAAGTTAACATTACGGTCCAATACAATCGCTAACGTCACCGAACGCAGAATAACACCAGGACAAGGATGAGGGCAGCATCACAGCAGCAACGATCATAGAAAGGCATTTGTAAAAAAAGAGACACATTTACGCTTGCCATAACGTTAACGCTTGCCATGGTTTGATATTACATCTGACAGGATGCTATCTTGCAATCAAATCTAATTCTTTAAATGACATGGACGAAATTACATGTTTAAATCATTCATTTTTTGGGCTGGCATGCGTCGACATAATCGATTAACTTTATTAACGTTAGGACTAGGCTAGATTCTACCTGCGTCGGAATCATTACGGAATACTAACACATTACCCTAATAGATTTTTAAATATATATTGTTAATTTTATATAACTGCAGTAACCAGCATGTCATATCAACATACTTTATCGTTGTTTTTTTTTATGTATTTTTTTTATTGTGGCCCAGTTGGGACCCATGTAGTGCCCGTGTTTAGTTTTAGCACGGTGTATTTTATCAGGGTTGTCCATGTGGGCCCCAACATCAAAGCCCACTTTAAGCCCATGCCCAGCTGAAGCCCAACTAACCCAAGTAAGGCCCATGTGGGCCCCACATAGACGTGTTTGCTGGGATATGTCCCGGACGGCCAGAAAGGACGAATGAAACAAAATGTTTGTTTGAACGTGAACGGTTTTGTTCAGAGCTGAAAATGCAATTGTGTTTGACAGAGGGCAGATGTAGGTTGCTAGTGACAAAATATTAGCTTTCAGTGTGGTAGCCTACGATGCCTTTGTAAAATAGCCTATGTTTAATTAAAACGTGTTTAATTCTTCCTGGTTCCTACAACCAGACAGCAAACTGTATGTTACCGTCACTCTGTCTCTTTCGTTGCTCGTTGGTTTTTGGCCTCTCCTATTGCGTCTGGAGGCATTTTGATCGGCGTCCGTTTGGGAACGCCCTTTGGAAATGGGCTGTGAATCTTCCCCAGACCAGACTAGGCTGTTCACAATTTGACTTACATATCCGGTATGATAATGCATTAATCCTAATTTAGTGTCAGAAAGTTCAAATAGTCCAGCGTTGGAAATGGAATTGTCCAGGGGATTAGGAGGGGATTGTCATAGGGCAAGATTTTGCACATTCTTGCTGTCTGCAGCTTTAGATAACAGTTGATCAACTCTCATCATAGTGAAGTACAGTATGTTTCCTTAATGATGTAATAGGTTTATTTAATCTCTCTTGCTGTCTCTCTCTCTCTTTGTGTGTGTGCATGGGGGTGTATGTGTTGGTGTGTCTGTTTGTATATTTTTGCTTGTGTTTGTGGATCTTTGGTGGTATTTTTCAGTGTGATGACAACACTACCTTCAGTAACCATGCCCTTTACTTGGGCTTACCTTGCTGTAAAGATGACTTCAATGGCTGCCCCAACATCCCTTCCAGCGTCATATTCCAGCGTAGCATCAAAGAGACATTATGGATCTCAACGCAACTCTCCTCCACCAAGTTGACACAGAATGGTATAGCCACTAAATTATTACACATTGGTGTGTGCTTTTTGTGTAGTTCTCAGATGCAGTGGAGCATATGGGACCTTTATTAAACGTGGGATAAAATGTATCTTATATTGCCACATCCTTCATTGCCAACATGCATTGTACAACCATTTAATTATCTCCCTACATGATACCTGTATGTTGAATTGCCTTATAGTACAATATCTCAATATATATTCAAGAGGATATTTAGTTTTTTGTGCTATATTTGTTTGAGTGAATGTTCAATGAATGATTTTGAACATTCATGATTTAACGTAATTCTGGCATTCTTGAAAAAAGTTAAATAAGAATTGTAGATTAGGTAGGAGTTGGGCATTACTAATGCTTTGTTTAATGTCTGCATTTTTGGTTGTGGTCAGGTGGAATTAAAGCATTCACTGATGTTGTGTTGCGAGTGAACCCTTACATCACTGTTATGTGCACTCTCATGCTGAACAAAATGAACCAGATTGATTGTGATTGGCTAAGGCTATGTTTATACATGGCCGGCTATTTTCATAAACGGACATTTCACCCTCTCCATTTTCAAAAATAACATTGTGCACACCTGTCAGTTTTCAGAGAAGTTTCCCTGTGTATATATGCCGCCAAGAGCATGCCAAACCTGTCGGTGGCAGTGTAAGGAGAAGCTCAATCCCACGATAGCCAATCAGAATCCCAAAAATAGCAACAACAGCAACAAATCACTTCCTACTTCTCTTTAGAACTGTATTTGCAAATGCAAACAGGCCAAAAGCGTTTGCACAAACATAAAAATGAGTACCACCTTAATAACATCCATGATCAGTAGCCAAACAAACTGTAAACATAGGGCTCTCACATGACATTAGCATTTTCTGGTGCATAATGTGACGTTTGAGAACCTAAAACCCAGTTTCTCCCAGTTGACACAACACCACATAACCATCCATGCTTTGCAACCAAACATTGTAAAAAGCAACGGGCATCAATAAAAATGTGACAAGGACACTAAAGTCTTCTTTATTGTTTGTATTAAAGTTGTATTATACTGAGATAACAACCCAAGGGTTCTCCTCAACACTGTTTCTAACATTCAAACAGCTGGACATTCTGGCTCAATAATATATAGCATATAATGATAATAATGATTTTTGGATATATTTCAGTAATACAGTTTGAGAATATGAGTAAAAATTCACAGTCTCTATGACCTTCAGGATGCACTGTGACTACCGCTGTAACACTCCCACAATCGGGTGTAATAGACTCGTATTGGCCTTCCTCCAATCAATTATACAATAAATATATTGAAAGATTATAATCCTGAATAGGATATACAATTAATATAAGAAGCATGAAATGAATAACAATCTAAATATTGAAACAGTCTTTGGCGTAGGCCCCAGTCCATAAATCGGCAAACAGTGCAGAGATCTCAGATCCTGCCAGTGGGGTATACTACGAAGCACGTTAGACATATCTAGGCTATGTAGACATATTGAAGCTTCACAAAGCCTTGACTCAGGGGTATACATTAAGTGATACACTAGCAGTTATGTGATATATTTGTCAAACTAGGCTTTCAGCTCAGATCTGTACGCGTTCTCGGTGTTGGGATGACGTTGGCCAATCGTGAAACGTGGAGACGCACAAGACCGCCTATATTAAAAAACAATTACTTCCGCATTTATGAGCGATAGTGTGATCTACACTGCGGTCATTTTTAGTGTCTAGCCTATAACATCAAATAAATCAATTGTCATCAGATATTGTATGGTATGCACGTCTATAGTGGCATATTTGCACACACAACACTATTAAAGCGCATTCGAGATCCAAAATGTTTGTAGAGGCGGAGCTCCACCTGTAAGATATATGACAGAATCCTACACGTGAGAACTTCATTTTTCAAGACAATTGATTGGCCAGTGGGCAGTAGATTACACGATTTGAGCTATAACTTAGCATATAACCTCCTCCCGACCAGGTTTAGTTGCGAGCATAAGATACCATGGTGATATAGCGACGCTAAAACAGATCCACTTTCGTGTCACAGCATACCCTGGCTTTGAGCGCAACATACCTCGCTAACCCACTAATCGAGATTCATAGTCAACCCCACTAGTGAGGAAGGCAGGGGCGAGGAGCCTAACCTCAGCATAAGCTTAAGAGATGGACCAACTGGTTGTGGTGAAGTGGAGGCGTCAAAGTATTGGAATCAAATCAAAATATCAAATCTGACGTCTGACGTCTCACATCAGATTTGAGACCTGTCGACAATTCTCTCGACCCTTGTGGCTTGGTTTTCACTCTGACATACACCGACAACTGTGAGACCTTATAAAAAGAGATGTGTGCCTCTCCTACTAATGTCCAGTGAATTCATTTAGGCACAGGTAGACTCCAATCAAGTTGTAGAAGCATCTCACGGACCATTGATAGAAGTAGGATGCACCGGAGCTCAATTGCAAGCGTCATAACAATGGGTCTGAATACTTATGTAAATGGAATATTTCAGTCTTTTATTTTGTACAAATTCACGAAACACTCCAAACACCTGCTTTTTTGTGGAGTGTTGGAGTATTGTGTGTAGATTGATGAGAAAAAAAATGAATTGAATCCATTTTAAGATCAGTCTGAAAAATACACAAAATGTGGAAAACTTGAAAGGGTCTGAAAACTTTCCGGTTGCACTGTATATACATTGTTTTTTGTGTATCATGTCAGTCTTAATTTGCAATATTAGATATTGACTGATCATTGCACATCTATATTTGGTTGTTTCAATCATTGATCAATGACTTTTCATGGCAAGTGGACCTGCTGGCCTTGTTGAAGTGGAAGGCTCACACTGACCATGTGATGGACATCCTTGGCAGACTGCGCCATGTGAATGGAGAAGAAATTGTGAAGGTGAGCTAACTAAGTCTTTGATTTTTTAAAGGTTTTGCATGATATGTGCACCATCACAGAATACTATAAAAGTCTGCATCTGACAAAAATAGAATATCGTGGAAAAGTATTTTTTTCCCATAACTTATTTCAAAATGTGAAACTTCATCCAGATTCATTACACATAAAGTTAAATATTTCAAGTTTTTTTGTTTCAATCTAGATTATTTTAATCTTGATGATAACGGTTTACAGCTCAAATCCAGAATCTCAAAATATTAGAACAAAGATTTCATGATACGGAAATGTCAACCTGAAATGACCAGTAATTAGCTTCTTTTTTTTTTACTCAAAAGAACCATTTATATACTGTATATATTCAGGGTGTCTGTGCGGTAGTAAAAGGTAGTAAAAAGAATCTACCAAAATTAAGGCCCTTGAAAGGTAGTAAAAGGTAACAAACACAATTTGACTTGGTAGTAAATTTTTCATCACCACCTTAATATATGAGTTTCCATTTTTTGCTTATTATTTGTGTCTACATGTTTTAACAATCTAGCCTAATTCAAAAATATTTACGGTACTAACAGGACCTGAGTGAGTCGGAGTTGCTCGCAATGACGTAGAAGTAAACTTTGTAGAGTTCCATGGTTGATAGCCTATCAGCGGCGCAAACAACATATGATTGATGATATTACAGGGATGCAAACAGCGCGCTTTTCGGCGCCTCCCGCTTTTGTCAGTTTGGGCGACTTAAGCCCTCCTTACACTGACAGACTTTGGAAAGATTTGCAAAGATTTGGAAAATATTTTTGAAAGACTACAGTCTCAGACCCTCTCACATATAAAGACAAGTAGTAGAGTTTTAGGTCACAGACTATGATTTTGCAATGACTAGGGATCTTGCAGGGTCACTATTTACAAGACTGCAACTAGATTCCTTTAAATTATTACCCATCGTGCAATAGATAAACAGGAACTGAAATGATAGCCTACTAAACTCAAAGTCATATTTTTGTGTTTCTGCAGCATTGTTTCATGCGTGACATCCCTAACCAATATAGAGTTGTTCTGTCACGTGAAAGAGCCAACTAAATATGTATAAGAAATGACAAATATTATAAGAATAACAAATAATCATATAGGCTACAGCTGTCGCCTACTTTGCCCCTTCCTGTTTGGTGTTGGAGAGAGGTCACTATTGGTTTTTATAGTTCACGTCACTATTTGCATGAGCCACGACTAGAAAGACTTGCGATAATATCAAACATGTTTGGCACCTTACACTTAATGATCTAGTTGACGGGAGCGCGAGCGCGCCATGATTTCTGTCCGACTTTGGAAATTTTGTCGCCGACTGTGAAAACAGACCAAAATCGTACAATGTAAGGCCGCCATTAGAGCAGCGCAGAGCAGCATTTCGTATATGGGCTTGCTGGTCAAATGTCCGGTGGTTCTGTCACTCATCTGATAATATTTCATCATGTAGCAAAGGAGCGGTAGATGTAGGCTAGCCCATCGCTCTGATAGCAACTAAGAAAATATAGGCTACACTCATTCCGTTAGGAGGCAACACTCTCAGTTCGCTCTAGGCTACTTAAGCTGGAAGTTTGAACACACAACTGTGGACTTGATTAGTGTGTAAGCTTTTGTTCAGCTGACGCTGGTGCTGCCATCTGACTGATCATCCAGAACCGTACAATAATGACATTATTCCACCTATGAGCCTATCAGTAATGAAGTTCGAACTAGTCATAGTAACTGACAACATTTTTGTAATGTAACCTAGGCCTAGCATCTAATGTTATGTGGGAATATCAAGAAAACGATTGAAAACAATTCCTTACTTTAACCACACAAGTGCGTGTGTCATTTAGTAAAACGGTAGGAAAACTGAATCAAAGATGGCGCTGACCATCAACAAAAACAGCATGGAGTTTAAAGTCCCAGACATTTAAAGGGACAGCGATCACTCAAGACATAGGCCTACACCACAACTGAGTGATGAACGTGAAATGCTTTGAATAGCCTACAAAACACTGCATTTAGATGACAACAGAGTAGGACCACGCTAATCTAGTTAAATTTGAAAGCAAAGACAGGAGGTTTTAGGGGGGACAAGAGAACAAACTCTGTGTAACCTACCTGATTCCACAGTCAATTTTCTGTATTTGGCCTATAATGTAGCCAAATAATATTTGGCCTTTTAGAATCCATGAAAATTAACCAAAATCTATAATTTCCTATCGACAACAGACCCTAGCAACGCATTGGATCACATCGCTACAAATGTTGAACTATTAAAAAGAATCAAATCGTTGGCTTAAAGAATCAAACTTTGCATCCTTTGCATCCTTTGCATCCTTATAATTACTGTTGTTTTGGGAAGTATTTCTCATGCAAGTATCGCAACCATGCTGAGTAATGCAATGAAATCATAGTTTCAATTTTGCATTAGTAAAGCAGTCCACTCATGTTTTCAATGACTGCTTTAGTGTCATGTGCAACAACAATACCATAACAATAATAATGGTTTTATCTAATAATATATAGATTTCTGGGCCCATCCTTAGACTGGAGGGTTTTTTGTTTGTCTTTGCATCCCTGGATTAAATAAATTGCTCCTTTGGACAGTAGTTCTCTGCTTAAGTCTGTGTGTGTGAAAATGTGTGTTTGTGGGTAAGAGTGTGTGATGTGACACACTTTGGGCCCTATCATGACATTCTAAAGTGCATCGTCACTCGTCAAAAGTCTATTCAAATTTAGTAGGATGTCCAGTTCACATTGGGAGGGGTTTCGTTATTAAAAGTGGAGCGCATGGCGTAACAAGGCGTTCCTAGGTCTTTTAATCAGTCATATGGGTGTGTTTGGGACGTAACATCATTTTAAACCAATGAGAATAACATCGGTCATTCCCAAATGCAAATGCGGTATTTTGGCATTCAACGGCACATTTGAAGGAGGCTGCTTGCGAGACTGTATGAAATAGTCATTCTTAAACCATGCTTTACTAAAACCTAGCATAGCCTTCACGCATTTGCACTCGTCTATTATTTGAACTCATTGGCAAAGTGAAACTAACTTCACCAAGGAGTCAGTCAACGACAAGACAGTTATATGCAGTTACTTTCCCTATTGACTGACAATGGGTTACCACCGAAAACATAGGCTGGAAAAAGCAACACTTACCCTAATGTTGCTCAAATGACTGAATAAAACAACATTTATCCTGCAGAGGAGTTGCTTATATCTCGTGACAGTCGTCATCAGCTGTGCTCCATAATGTCTCTCGCCTCTCCCTAATCACTTTTAACCGCCATTACCAATTTGCAAATGATCGTGAATAACTACTCATCATGAGATGTACAGTATTTCGTAATATCTTTATTCTAATTATGTTTCCCATTGTAATCGTGCAATTTGTAATGCTTTGCATGGACGTGCGCTGGTGTGCGTTCATGAATGATAGAAGGATGGTGCCTTAAACCATAAGTGTCGAACGAGCTGGGCAACCAGTGAAAAGGGAAACATGCCCATGGCTGAGACTAAATCACCACAAGCTACCGGCATGCTGGGCCCCAATATGTTTCAGCGATTAGTGCAAGGCGAATGCCAGAATTTAACCACCGCCACCAGGATTTGTGAAGGTAAAATGAGGTACCTGAGTTAACGTGGGAGAGCAACTCTGAGCATCGAAAATGTCAAGAGGAGTTAGTTTGATGCATCCTGATGGATGACGTGGATAGCCCTTTTTGGGCGGCAGTCTTGGCTGCGCCGATGTGGAATGAGTGAGAAGTGAACCTCTTTGGAGAGAGGTTACATTTAAGCAGCACGTTAGCTAGATGGCTGCTGAAAATCAGGTAAAGTGTGAGCCGTAGTTTAAGGTAGTGAACGGGGACCAGGGAAGCAAAACATGGTTAGGGTTTAAAGGTTAAACATGCTTTACTCTGGATCAATGCAGGGGAATAGAGCTTGTGAAGCCAGATGTGTGTTCTGGTTCGATAGCTCACCTGCAGCAGCTAGAGTGAGATGAATGCATTGAGCTGCAGACCCAAGGCCAAGATGGATGCGTGAGAGCTACACCTTAGCACCTGCTCTTGGAAAGCCCCCCAAAATAACATGAGCAGCATCAGTAATGCGAGGGAAGCATAACCTTGCGACGTAGACAAAGGACTTCTCAGGACAATTCATGCCTGTATGTGACAGGAGGAAGAAACATATGTAACTGAAATATGACAAGACAACGAACAGATAAGTGCTGGGGTACCATTGGTGCTTATGCATCTCAGAGTGCAGAGGAGCTCTGAGTGACGTAACGAGAGCTCGCTATACCAGCTGCACCAACTGTGGCAGGATAGTACAGTTTAGAACTGGCTGCTGGAGAGACAATGAGTAAAGGTAGCACTGAGGAGAGAATAAGCAATACATATCGCCCAACTGGATGCAGAAATTATATCAGTCATGCGCCAAGCACTGGACCCTGAGTGATGAGTGGAGGGGTGTGCATACACGTGACATTACATGTGGCCGGCACATTTTAATCAAAGCGACTGACAATGTACCCTGGGAATCCGGAGTTCTCACGGAAGCGTTTGCTCAGGGAGAGACTCGAGTCTGGCAAGGAGTATGATGCACGTAACTTTTGCTCCTTGCATCGCGGGGAACCAATCATATCTGTGTAGCTGATATAGCGGGCCAGAGGCGATCTAAACAGATGACTGACGTAGTGTCATCCCATTGCGTCGAAGTTAACATTGACCGTATAGCGTTATCCGATTGCCCTTAATTGCCCTTGATCCCTTAGTCAGATTGGGTCAGGTCCTCCAGGCTACTAACAATGCGGTAAACAGGTTAAAGCTAAAACAATTCTCCCACAATGCCAGTGCAATTAAAAACAATTTAGAAGGTAGAGCACAATAACAAAAAGTGCATCAGTGAGTTTTACACAGACAAGAGTTAGTTCTAGACAGGTGATAAGTGCTGGGATTAGTAAGGCTAGTTTTAAGCTGTGCCACAAGAGGAGATATCCTCGAAAGTGCTGGCCATCGGGAGAATTGTGAAGACGGAGGGATGACCCCACTCCAGTATGAACTGGAAACATGATCCACGCGATTGCGTGATTCCGTGAACCGGCACTGCACTAACGGTAGATGTTAGTGTGATATGTGGAACTGCTTCTCCATTGACTAACTGCATCCCCTCAACGGAAGAGGGGAGGCATGATGCACCTGCAGGGGTTAGCAAATTAAAGATTGGGAGGAGAATGTAAAAGGAACTTGCACGTCCTCCCTGGTGCGATCACTTTGGGTGAGCATATCTGCCAAAAACAGAACAGCCAAGGCAAAATAGGAAATTAGAGTATACATTATTTGCAGAGGATCCTGCTAAAACGGCAATTCGAGTCAACAATTAGATGATAGATCCTTTATTGATCCTCAAGGGGAAATTCAAGATTTGATAATGTGACGGATGGCGTGACTAGATGGGCTGAAATCACATGGACACGCAGAGACCCGTTGTGTTTAAAGAGAGTGCATGAAGGGCGCAGCATTGGCCTGAAGGAGACTTGAGTCTGTCAGTGATGATGGACCGCTCCGTTTTACCTGCGAGAAGGAAGGAGTGGTTAGACAGGTGACATGTAGCATCGTCATCGGTAAAACAGTCAGCCAACGGCTACGTTGGTAGTCGTGATCAACGAACTTCCAGCATAGGCCACCACTTAAACCACAACTAGCAAAATGTAAAATTGCTGACATAATCATGAAAAGCCGGTAACCATTAACACCAATATATGGAGTGCTGAAGCGACCCACTGGTGGGCAGTGAGCAAAGTGAGGCCTGCCATAGAATTCCTAGGAACCCAATACACAATACGGAATCAGAAAAGACATTTCAAACATACAAAAGACGCTAGAAGGATATGTTAAATACACAAATGACACAGCTTCATAATTAAAAGCTCAACCAACACCACGTGGGCATGAGCCCATCACTGTGGTGTCAGCTCATGAACACAGACATAGTAGCCTATGAGCATTGAAAAGAAAACACCTATTATTGCCTACATAATAGCTTGTGTGACATACTGGCAATTGATGAACATGGGCCGGCGTGCCGTCATTTTGGTTCAAGCTTTGGTGTAAGACCCCAAAACTGAGAACCCAGATAGCCGAGAACGTCGGGGACGTCACTGCATACCTGGGACATGACAGATCAGCGGTAGCTGAGAGTAGTTTGATCAACGACAACTAGCGATCAACAGCCCGTGCCACGTGAGCAAGCTGAAGTGCAAACTCGCATACAAGACCGACTGAGGAGGACTTGAGCAGTGCATGCAGAGAATCACCCGAGGAAGGCCGTGTAGACTTTCCACCAGAAGGTATGGGACGCAATCCCAGATGATTAAACAAATGCAACGAATGAACTAGCTTCCCGCAGCCATGCACAAGGAGTGATACCTGAACCGTTCCAGCAGCCGAGTAGCCTAACCTAAAGCCTATGCAGCCCAATTTGCGAGGCAAATTAAGAGGCTACACAAAAAGACAACTGGTTTGACGACGCTCAACCAAGGTAGACATTGAGATAACCACAGTGAGTGTAGAACATCAATTAAGCAGGTCTTAATACAGGGCCGGGTTCAACGGCAGCGTGATGCAGGCTAGCAATTAACAGCACAAATTGCAGGGATTATGAAATCAGCAGGAATTATTGTAAGGAGGCCTAAGTGAAAGTTAACCGTGTCAGTCAAGTCAGTTTGTTTGCTGCCCGCCGAATAGCGCTGGCAAGCAGGTTGCATGAAGCCCAGCCCGAGGAGCTTGGGAAGAGAGAGCACAATAACCTTACCAACCAGACGCTGAAGCTTGAGAAATCGTTGTCGAAACGACATGGGCCTGCAACAGAGTTGCGCGAGGACGGCGACCCGGCAGTAGGTTACCGTGAAGTGAAGGCTGCAACAGCGTGAGCGTGACTGGCTCCGATATGCAGAGATTAGCGATGAAGTGGCATGCAGTGGCCCTGACCGAAGGACGCACATGTCTGAACAGCGCAGCGAACAAGCGCGGTTGGATTGTAACAAGTAACGCCACTGAGGGCAGAAGGGGCGAAGGTAAAAATGCAGAGCGCCCAGGTCCATGCGGAAGCCTGAGCTAGGAAGTCGGCGTACTGAGAAGCAAAAGCAGTGTTAGGTGGAACATATTTAAAGAGCCCACTGAATTCCTATAGGCTAGCGCTGATTGAATGAGTGAATGATCAGATTGCAGGGCTTTCCCGAAAAGTAGGCAAAGCTAAGATTGGCTCCATGTAAGCATGGGAGGAGTAAAGGCTACACTACGAGTCTTCCTAGTAGAACTTTCACTGAAGCTATCATGGCTAGGGTTAAGGTAAGGACAACTGAAACTAAACTCGACACTACAAAAAACTATAATTGACAATGACAATACTTAATGATCACAATTAGACATTGGTGTACCTAATGTTTATGATGGGTGTGACAGTGTCCACAAAATTAAATAAATTTGACCACAATTAAATAAATTTTACCACAAAATTAAATAAATTAGTTTGCTTCATAATTTTAGCTTTAGCTAGCTAAGACCATGGCTACAAACCAACTACCTCACTTGATTGTATTGTGGGAGGGTTCTCACAGCAATGTTGGGGAGGGGAGTGCTGACTTGTGTGCCTTATTTAGATGGTGAACGTAAACAAAGGAAAGCCCTCTAATTAGACGGGCAATACTGACTGACTGCCCACCCATGGCTACACGTATGGTACATAGTCTATGATAAACGGCTTATGGCCAAATATGTATGTGACTCCCCTAATGTTACACAAGATGGTGTAGCCTATTACTCTACTATTAAAAATGCACCAACAGTAGGCTATGTGTAAAGTAGGCTATTGCATTTCATGCACGTACATGAAAAGGGCCTCACACCTGTCAAGTTCACACGGGGCCTTGCGACGGCCCTGCTCCCGTTGGTCTATCGGTTTGGCAGGTACTGTAGCCTGAAAAGTGAACATTGATGGAATGGCCTCAGGTTTCAGTCTGTTGTGTCGAAAGTACAGCGCTCTAAATAGTCTGTCGCTAACAAGTGCTCGCTACAGACAAGGAATCCAGGGGATGTCAGAGGGCTTGCCAGTTTTAAGTTGAGGGCTGGTTTCCTTGTCAAAGGTAGCCTGTGGAAATGTGTCTTAACCCCAGCTGCCTTAGCCCTATACAATTCATTACTGTAGCCAGGGGGAATACAGTATGAACCCCCCTAGACCTTGGTTTCTGTTTACTCAGCCGTGTCAGCTAGCCTCATTACCTGCTATGCTGCCCTCCAAAGCCAAAGAGCAGTATCTGCAAAAATGCCAAACTGAGAAAAACAGCTTTTTGTGTTTTTCTTACACCAAGTATAAGCATCAAATTATATTCAACAACAAGTGGTATAATTAGATAGATCAAAGTGAGGTGAATATTAAACGTTTTGTTTTGTTGTTATCTAGGCAAAATTTGGTGCGCTTTGCCTTTGCATTACTGCTTATACTTACGTGGCCATACAATAACATTTTGCAGTAAGTGTAGCAAGTGATCATAATCACTCAGTTTTTATATTAATTGAGGAGGTACTACATTTTTAGTGAAGATATGCTGCTTGATGCCTTAACAATGGCAACTCTGTCATTTATAAACATTTATGTTAAAATGGAACAAAATCAATCGCATATTAGGGCTGCACCTATCGATTCTTTTTGTAATCGATTAATCTAGCACTTTATCGATCGATTAATTGGATATTGTTTATTTTTTTTGCATTTTTAAACAACCAAAACACATAATGCATAACGAAAATGACATGGCTGTAAAATGATCAAGCAATTGGCACAGAGGTATTTATTCTAACTCCAACATTAGGCTACAAAACTAAGCCCATTTATTGCAATTTACCCATTTAGTGTTTTTAAGTGTCAGTGCCATCAATTAAATAATGTTCAAAATGCTCTCTGTAAAATTGCAGCCTCTTGTGCATGACTTAGCTGGGCGAACAAAGCTGCCCATACTATGTTGTGAAGTGCTGGGAGGGAGAAGAGGGAAAGCAATTTAATGTATTAACATGTAGCCTACAACAAATTTCATGCTGTAATCTAGACCTGACATCAACATAAATATCTGTTTTATGTAGATTTCTACACCTGCAGCATTTACCATTACCATTACTAACAAATCATTTTACCATTAGGCTACTAAAAATGGCCTACCATTAGGCTACTAACAAATAATTTTACCATTAGGCTACTAAAAAATCATTTCTGGGGTGAGCCTATTTGCTATGGTAACCTAGCAACCTGTGTGTGTGTGTTGTGTGCGATGCGGTGCGTGAGGAAAGATGAGAGTGCATGCATGTGTGTGAGGGGTTCTTTTTTAGGCATACTGTCTTGCAATTGAACGTGAATAAGTTGACTTACTTAAAAACATCAAAGCTAAACAAGCTATCATGACATCGCTACAAATACAGTATGTGATTAAAATCAGCCAACATCAATGTAGGCTATAGGCTACGTAGACAGATGCTAGATAGATTGATAAATAGCCTAGCCTACTTTATTGACACTTGGTGAAACAGCATGGAGTGGATATTTAGGTTCAGATGCTTGTTCTTTTCCTTTTTGAGTATGTAATGATCCCAAAACTTTACTTGAAAACTTTAGACATTCTCTGCCATTTATGGATATCTTGACTCCGCCATCGCGCCAGCTAAATTCAGAATGTACGATTCATGCGCTAGTGGTGTGCTTCCTGAACAACGGTCCGTGTGGAACAATCAGATCCCTGCGCGTATAGTGTGCGTCATAGGAATTTAACGAGGCTTCGAGGCAGGGTTTTTGCCTCGAGTAATTTTTGTAATCGAGTTATTCGAGTGACTCGATGAATCGTTTCAGCCCTATCACATATTCTTGTAGACTTTCATGTCAAGCAATATTGCATTACTGCACACCAAAACCTAACCTTTGACACCTTTGCACACTGCTGCTTATATTTATTAAAGTATATGTTAATTACTTTTTGTAAAATCTAACTATTTTGAATATGATACTTCACTGGCATTTAATATTGTGAGACTGTATCATGATAGACACCTAATGTGTGTGTGAGTCTGAATGGTAGTGTGCCTTTTTAGAAGAAAGTCCAGGGCTTTTCTTTAGTCCCAGTCTGTCCCTGCACACACACACACACACACACACACACACACACACACACACACACACACACACACACACACACACATTTAACTTCTTTATTTGGATTAGAAGATAAGCATGGTCAAAGTCCATTATGCACATTAGAGGTAAAGGTGACACCTACGCCTCCATATGTAGAGGCTACCAATTACTGCTGATACAGAGCAATATCTTGGCTTATATTTCTTGGCTTTACTCTTATGCAGTCCACAGATCTGCAGGCCTCGTACACACATCTTGTGCACATAGCCTAAACTACCAAAAATGAGGGCAATGATTTTACAGGAGTAGCCAGAGTTATTGAAAACATTGTCCCATGGTTGATATTTGAACAGTTTTGAGGCATAGCAGATGTCCATGTAAGCATCGAAAGAGCAACCAATTTCTATTATTGTAACGGCTTTGGTGTGTTCATTAATTACAACTATGTCAGGTGTATTTGGTAAGTTATTTATGGCAGTTTCCAGTGTAGCGCACTGTTCGTGTGGGGGGGAGAACCAGTCTGTCTTGATCTTTTCGTTGTGATGAATTGCAGTGAAGTTGGCATTGTCGCGGAGCTCCTTCACTGACAGTGCAACTATACGGTCGTGACACGCGATGTACAGTCCTTTGTATGCAGCGCAGCCATTAAGGATGTGCGCGATCGTCTCCCTTTGCCGGCTGTGATGTTGTAGACAAAACGGCTCATGTGCGGATGAAAACCATTTTGCTAAGTTGGACTTTGTTGGTAGTACCTGAAGACGAGCTTTTATTGTAAATCTGTGGATGTCATCTTGTAGGGCTGTGTTTTTCAGAACTGTGTGTGATACGTTATGGTCAGCACAGGGCAGGCAGGCCAGTTGTCCTTGTAGGCGTAGGCCTTACCAGTGCTGAATCATGCGCGAGTGGAAGTGATTGATTATTGTCCTTCTGGTGTTTTGCGCGTCGATGAGTTGAATGTTGTCGCCAGTTGTGATGGTTGCCTCTGCCGTGACACACGCACGCACACACGCACACACACACACACACACACACACACCCTATTAGAGTAAAGGCAGAATGCAAACAAAGGCAGAATGCAGTAATGGCAATTGAAATCAAGGCAGTAAGGGCAGATACTACACTGCCTTGGTTTCACTCTACTTTTCTATACAAACTGCAAACTAAAAATGTAAATTTAGCTAAGAAATTTATTAGGTAGCCATATGAAATATTAACAGATTTAAGAGCAGATCATGCACTTCTTTTTTGTGCAATTTTTTTTTTTTTAAAGTGCAGATACTGCTCTTAGCCTTAGTAGTATGGCTGCTAGTGCTAGTGCAGAGTAACTTATCATGCCAGTGATGTAGCTCATTGTTGAAATCCAACATGGCGGTGCCCATGTAACAACACTTCTACCGTACCATTTTATCCCTTAAAATTCAGCCATTTTAATCATTGTACCAATGAGAAGAAATAAAATACATCAGTTATATCACCTTTACTTACACCTTTACAAACTCCAGTTCAGTTCATCTAACTTGCTTGGACAATGCTTATTCCTCCCCTATGCATAGTGAGGAGGATGGTAAGGGAAGCAAATATTTGCAAGAATCACTGTTACAGAAACAGAAAATGATGTACAGAAAAGTTGTGTCTTGCGTTCACCAAGTTTCCAAATAATTATTTTCTTTATCAGTGGGTCTCCCATAGTTTTGTCCTCAGATAAAACATACTAGGCCTAGACATAGGAGGCCTACAGCAACCAGTCCCTGATGGTGTGACACCCTCCTGTCTCAGGGCCTGTGCGGTCCAGCTAGCACCAATTTTCACACAAATATTCAACAGAGTCCCCTCATGTCCCCTCATGCTACAAAAGCTCCACCATGATCCCAGCCCCCAAGAAACCTTCCATCACTGGACTGAATGACTATAGACCTGTCCTTGACTTTAGTAATCATGAAGTCCTTCGAATGCCAGGTACTGACCCACCTCAAAAACATCACAGGTCACCAACTGGATCCCCTGCAGTTTGCCTACAGGGCAAACAGGTCAGTAGATGATGCAGTGAACATGGGGCTACACTTCATTCTGCAACACCTTGACCAGCCAGGGACCTATGTCAGGATCCTGTTTGTAGACTTCAGCTCAGCGTTCAACACTATCATACCTGAAATCCTCACCGCCAAACTCTCTCAGCTCACTGTATCTCCTGATGGACAGTCAGCATGTGCCTGAGAGATGTCACATCTGGAACACGGACAACCAACACTGGTGCACCACAGGGGTGTGTCCTTTCACCACTGCTCTTCTCCCTCTACATAAATGACTGTACCTCCAAAGACCCAGCTGTCAAACTCTTAAAATTTGCAGATGACACCACTGTTATTGGGCTCATCCAGGATGGTGATGAGTCTGCATATCGGCAAGAGGTTGATAAGTTGATGCTCTGGTGCAGTCAGCACAACTTAGAGCTAAACAATCTAAAGACTGTGGAGATGGTGGTGGACATTAGGACACACCCCACAGTGCTGACCCCCCCACAATATCCAACAGCCCAGTGTCAAATGTGGACTCATTCAAGTTCCTGGGCTCCATCATTTCCCAGGATCTGAAGTGGGAGTCCAACATCAACGCCATCCTCAGCAGAAGATGTACTTCCTGTGGCAGCCGCGGAAGCATGGCCTACCACAAGCACTGCTGGCCATCTTCTAAAATGCTACCATTGAATTCATCCTCTGCAGATCCATCACTGTTTAATCAGGACATCTGAAAAAATCATTGGTGCCCCCCTGCCCTCCCTCCAGGACTTGTACACTGCTAGGACCAGGAAGCGGGCTGAGAACATCATCAAAGACCCCACACACATCCATCCTCTTTAACCTCCTCCCCTCTGGCAGGCGCTACAGATCCCTGCACACAAAACTGAACTGTACTGAACTGCAGTTAAGTGGGGTCATCCCCTCTTTGGCCATTCTCCACTTATTTCTTCATCTGCTTTAGTCTAATTTGACTGCACTACATGTATAGAAACAACACTGTTTTAATGGGATTAACATTTAACATAAATGTTCAAAGAGTTGCATCATGCATTTTATTAACTGGACATACTCCCTAATGATGCAGTTACAGGAGTAGGGGATGGGGGCATTTGGAAGGTGTGTTTTATTTTCTTTGCATACTGGGTAGCAACACTATGCATGCAGTGGTCATAATATGTACATTACTGCTGTGTGATACATCTAGGTAGTTGTTAATATAATATCAATTGTTATCCTGTTTTGTCCAATTTTCAGTTTCTTCAAGACATCTTAGACACTTTGTTCTCAATCCTGGATGACAACACTGAAAAATATGGACCTCTCGTCTTCCAGTCATTGGTGAGAATCATTTTCTTCCCATCTACGTTACTCTTTGAGTCCCCCTAACTTTTCATTTACATGCATTGTATGAAATCTAAGGTACACATTTCTAGTATTTGGACATTTTATGCCACTACTGAAACACAAAAACACTTAATAACATATGGGGCCCCATTTTGGCAATGAGAAACGGATGGTTAGAATTGCAAAATGTATAGACATTAAAGGCGGGGCCAGTCACTAATTTAATGGCGTGATTTTGTGATCAAACGCTGGGCTCTGGTTTCTTAATCAGTCATGGGTGTGTTTGTCATTCCCTTTAACAGCAAGCAGTGCAACTTCAAACTAGAATATGTAATGCCGAGGAATTACCAGTGCATGAAAATGCCAAACGTACGATGTAAAATATACAGTGTTAAAACAGATAATGTAGAGATAGTTACAGTGGTTTTGCTTAGGTAGACATGGTTGTTGCAATGCTAAATAAAGCTGTTTATATGATGGTTGCTAGGGTAATCATGTTGGTTGCTATCAGAGCTAGTGAGCGGTGCAAATATCCTGCTCCTCACTCAGGTGGCTGTTCACTCGGCTGCTCCTCCTCTCAAATTCACGTCTGGACGCTTCGCTCAATTTCGCTCCCCGCTCCACTTAAAACTCCTCCCACTCCAGTGAAATCGCTCCACGATCGCTCCAATTTAAAAGAGGGAGAAATAATCTACAAGCTGAATTGTCACCTTAGAAAACTTAAATCCCAAAGAGCTAAAAGCAACAGCAATGTCACTCATTTATTGTAAAAGATAACATTTATTGTAAAAGATAACAACGAACAAGCTTGCAACGTCAATTCACTAGGTGTACAACAATGGAAATCGAATTTCCGGGTTTTCTGCGGTAAGCTGGACCAATAGCGGCAATAGCGCTCTCTAGTTTACATCACGACCGTCCAGCGTACTGACATGAGTCTTTTTGGTGTTAAAGCCGGTAAGCGTTTGAAACTTCAGCACCAAGTTAAGAAGACTTCTCTTCACTGTTGTGTACCACAGTGTACCAATTCATCACGGTATAATTCCATCCTAAGTTTCCATCGTTTCCCTGTGGACGAAGAGGTGAAATCTGTGTGGACAGCAAAGATTCGGCGGAAGAACTTTTTCTTCCAACGGTCTTGCACCAAATTCTGTGACCTTTCGAATTTTGTGACTCTAGAGGGTGCTGTTTTATTGGAGTCTATGAATGTACTGAGCTGTACTGGCTATCTGAAATGCTACTGCCAAACAACTGCCCGATCAACAGGTGAACTTGGGAAGGTTAGGTTAGGACACAACATATGACAACATATGACTCCAAACAAGTCTCATTACTCCAGTAAACAAGTGGACTCACTTAGTACACAGTTATCCTACACACTGTTAGCCTACTTCAGCCAGATCGGTCACATATTTTGATAGGCCTACTGTCAAATTATGTTACCCCACTATAACTCTGCAGAAATGGACTAACACTTTACTTACATTATTGACAAACTCTTTGCCATTGTCTGTTAATATCCTTTTTGGCACCTCAAACTGATAGGCTATAGGCCTAGAAAAAAAGTGACATAATTTGACGGTAGTCTATCAAAATATGTGACCTGTCCTGCTGAAGTCAACCTGTTCACAGGAGTGGTGAGGGATAGACTTTAGCTCTACTATAGAGATAGCCTAGTACACAGCAAAGTAAAGATACACAGGCAGGCCTGTGGAGTAATATACCCACACCCGGTCAATGTTTCATGTTTCAAAGATTTACCAAATTTATTAGAAGAATTACACACAAAACAGAATTGCCTCATCAATGCCAGTACAGCTCAGTACATTCATAGACTCCAATAAAACAGTGCCCTCTAGAGTCACAAAATTCGACAGGTCATAAACATGGCCGGCAGGCCGGCAGACATGTCTGAAGAAGAGGACAACGTTCAGCCTATGAAAGTCACCGTTACCGACCACGACTACTGTGTCACTCCCAACACCTCCGTGGTAGTTTATGAGCTGACGAGGGAAAACGAAAAACTCAGGAAGAAGGTTGAGGAGCTCCAACACCAGCTAGAGTCTCTGCAGCTGCGGTCTACTTTTGGAATCCAACGCATCACCGGGTCCGACGAGGATATTCGCTTTTATACAAGGTATGTTTATTATTTTGAGTGTCCCCCTCTCCCTCTGTGTGTGTGTGTGTGTGTGTGTGTGTGTGTGTGTGTGTTGAATTGCCATGGCCCTTTTCAAGTTTTTGGGCCCAACGACAGCCTATCCAACAACAACCCTGTCAAATCTCCACAGAAAGTTAATGAATTTCTGTTTATTATCTTTGTTTAGGCTATTATAATTATAATAATATCGTATATGGGCATTACTTCAAATTGGCCGGCTACACGTGTGATTCGCACGTGACCTCACGCGGGATCACACAACTTTAATTTGTATTTCCCCAGTAACGCTGCAACAACCCAAACAACCACCAGATGGTGAGCAGGGTGTCTCGTAAAAAGAAATGGAGCCGTGTCTTTCCCAATAGAGCTACAGTATCAGTCCATGAGTAGGCCTACTAGAAGGCCTACTAGAATTAAGACTTTAGCAGACTGGTTTAGAAATAATTTAATAGCCAGAAATATGCCTGCCCTGCCCTAATAAAGAAATATTTGGTTAACTGCGAGTGAATCCTACGGAGCCCGGGAGAGCTCACTTTAAGTGATATTTTTTCTGGTCGTGATAATTTGTGAGCACGTTTTCCTTTAATTGAGCCCTCGAATTAATAAAACGTGAGCACGTTTTCCTTTAATTGAGCCCTCGAATTAATACGTGACCCCGTTGTGGGCCTAAATTGAGCTCTCGAAATATGTATTTCGTGCTCACATGTAGTAATTCCCGACATTTTCTCACCACTCGCTGTGCTTTGGTGGCAACTTCGTGTTACCTTGGACTAGGCCTACAGCTGTCTGCAACAGTTCATATTGGTAATGTGATGATAACCGTAGGCAGCTAATTAAAGCCTTTAAGTGGTCAGGATGGTTTATAGCGGACTTCTACTCTTTGTAGCAGGGGCACCTGTGGTGTCAACCACCAGCTATGGAGACCCATAATGGGGAAATTCTACTAGGCTACATAGGCTACTCGGGCTCTGTTGTAATGACCGGTTTCCACTACCTCCTGGATTGTTGACTAAAGCCTACATTAACTGTGAGGTCTAAAAGGCAATCGAAGCACATCACAGCGACAAGCTCCCGAACAATTACAACACGTAGACCTACTGTTGGTACAAATAGGCTACTAACAGTATTGGAGACATAAACAGTGGCGTTCACGATGCTCAGCTTCTCAGGCTATGTAGCCCAGCTCACATCGTTCGCGATAAACACCACAGCTCTGCATACACTTGGACCTCAACAAACACTCAAAACTTCGGCAAACATTCAGCTGGACGATGATGGCAAGGGGCCTGTGCAAACACACACAATCATCTGCTCTCCCACCTACAGCCTACCTAATACCTAACGGGGCTATATCCAGGTGCACTGCAATCAATGAGATTCCCTCTACGTCACTACTGGCGACACACCTCCGGCGTCATTCCCGGGGATACCCCTTGACACCACACTACGTTTTGTGCACACAATTTAATTTCTTCGAGCTCACGTTTTAATTATTCGTGGGTGCGTTTTAGTAGATCGAGATCTCGAATATACTATAACGTGCTCATGTTTACATGTGTCAAGACAATATTGAGTGCACGTTTTACAAATTGTGGCCACGTTTAAGTAGATCGTGCACACAATGTTCTATAACCATGTTCACAAATTGTGCTCTCGTTTTAATAAATCGTGCCCTCGTTTTTAGTAAATCATGCGCTCGTTTTAGTAAATAGTGCACTCATTTAATACAACATTTTGCGATGACACCTCTAGGGCTCCGTAGAATCCCATTTGCAGCCGTAGAAGAAATGTATACACCCTGGCTGTCAGTAGGCCGAGGAGGAGCGCAGTCTACAAACATGCGAAGCTGCAGCTCAGCGACTTGACATTAAAACTGTGTTAAGTTTTAATGACTCTGTAGTGTTTTATGTAAGGAATGACGGCGTAGGCAGAGTATAACGGACGATACTTTACTCAGTCACGAAGCATGGCATCAGTAGAACATGGCAGCATGTCCGGAAGCATAACTACATCATTTGTAAACATCCTGTATACCTACTTCCTGTAGTTTTAATTAAGCAGTGAACACAACATTTTCCCCCTTCTAAGAAAAGGCTCAGTTTCCTTACACAAACATACATGTATAACTGTATACACATGGAATATAAGATCATGTAATCCGTTGGCATGAACAGTCTTCAATACTGCTTATCGATCACTAAACTGGTATGCAACCTCAGTTTCATCAACCACAGATAAGAACTCATGTACATTTTCTCACATCAGATTAATCAGATTCCATCAGCTTATTTTGAACACAGAAATAAAATAATACATCTGTCTGAAGTAATACACATGGGAATGCAGAATGAACTAGCCCTTCTGACTGAAACATTACTGTGCAACACAGTTAACTCAAGTATGACCAACTACATCAATTTAAACGTTCAAGTATATAAGTGCAATTATGTACATCATAAGTATGACAGTGTAACAGCGTTTTCAAGTAACATAGTCCTTCAGCCAGGTAGGCTGGCGAGAATCTCGCATGGGCCTGGACGTGGGTGTAATGTCTGGTGGTTTAGTACCCACATCAGTGTGTGTAGGTGTATCTGCGGTGTTTGGGAATGGGAATAAGGTGTGAGGCATTCCAGGTGTTACCATTACTCAGTATGTATGTGCCCTCACCAACCTTCTCACTAATTGTTAGAGGATCACTGAACTTCCTATGTCCCTTGGGAACATGAAGAGGGTTTTTCACGCGCTCTCTGTCCCCTTTTTGGAAGGAAGGAGGACAAGCACCTCAATTTGCATCAGTGTACGCCTTCATTTTGTGTTGGCATTGGCTGACTCTGTGGCGTATGTCCATGTCAGTCTGTGTGGATATAGGAGCAGGAGGTAACAGTGTCAGCCTTGTGCGCATTGGTCGTCCATGGAGTAGCTCAAAGGGTGAAGTACCAGTTGTTGCGTGCGGTGTGGCACGGTATACATGCAAAAAGTCAGTTACAGCTGGTTTCCATGGCTGGTGTTGCTGAATAGCCAACTGGATGGTCTGTTTGAGCACTCTGTTAAATCTCTCTATGGCTCCATTGGCCGCCGGATAGAGAGAGGATCTGTGATGGCGAATTTGTCTTTCTTCTAAGAAAGCAGCAAAGGCAGCAGAGGTGAACTGAACACCATTATCTGTCACAATGCTCAGTGGGTTGCCGTGCCGACTGAACACGGATGACAGGAATGTAATCACTGCGTCAGTAGTAATGCTCCAAGTAAAGGCAACCTCCGGCCATTTACTGTAGTAGTCAGTTAATGTAATTGCATACCTGCAGTCTGGAGTGGCTGAATCAAAGGGCCCAACGATGTCCATGGCGACCTTCTGCCATGGACCATCTGGCAAAGGAACTGGTTGTAGTGGAACTGGGCGTGGTTTGGCGGTTTTATCATTCAACTGGCACCAAAGACAGGAACGGATGGCACTGGTAGGCAAAGGTATGAATTTTGCGTCCATCTTCGGCCACCAGTAGAGGTCACGAAGTCGTTGCTTTGTCCGAACCACCCCTTGATGAGACTCGTGTGCAATTGATATCAAGTCAGGACGTAAAGCTATGGGTACAATCAGCCGTGAGCCACGAAAGATGAAGAGGTCTTTAACAGACAGTTCAAGGCGGAGTTTGTAGTACGGCAGCAGCTCGGGTTCCAGGCCTTTAGGTGAAGGAGGCCACCCGCGTGTGATCTGTGTACGGAGTTTTGTGAGCTCAGGACATGTAGCGCAAGCGCCGTCAAGGTCAGCAGCGGACAGAATCTTATGAGCAGTAGAGAGGAGGGCAACAAATTCAGGGTCACTGTCGTCAGCAGGAGCAAGGGATCCATTAGCAGCTGGAGCAGCAGGTAAAGGCAAGCGAGACATACAATCAGCAGGGGCATTTTCGGAGCCTGGACGGTAGATGATGTCATAGTTGAAGGACATGAGACGAGCAGACCATCTTGCAACACGTAGACCAGCACGCCCGACGCCCTTTGTGGTCAGCAAAGTCGTCAGCGCCTGGTGGTCTGTCCGTAGGGTAAAGCGGCGCCCCCACAGGTATGTACGCCACCGTTCAACAGCCCACACGCAAGCTAAGGCTTCCTTTTCCACTGTAGCATATTTACGCTCAGTGGCAGATAGAGTTCAAGATGCAAACGCCACAGTCCTTTCAACCTTGTCTGAGCCCACCTGTGACAGTACGCCACCTAATCCGTAATCTGATGCATCTGTGGACACTATGGTATGCAGTGTGGGATCAAACAATGCTAGGGCCTGGCTATCCAGTAACATTTGTTTAACAGTCGAGAAACTAGTCTGTGCTTCGTCAGACCACTGAAACGCACTGTCAGTAGTTCTAAGACATGCGCGCATCGGTTCCACCACAGTAGCGTGGTTTGGCAAGAATTTTGAGTACCATGAAAGTAGTCCAAGGAAGGAGCGGAGAGTTGAGGCATCAGAAGGCGCAGGAGCATTGGCAATAGCCTGTATACGCTCTGAGTTAGGTTGAAGGCCATCGGCTGAGACGACATGCCCTAAGAAAGGCAGGCTGTGCTGGCGGAAACGGCACTTCTCTTCATTAAGCTGCAGGCCAGCAGATTTCAGCCGGTGTAGAACAGCTTCCAGGGCCTTGTCGTGGGCAGGCATGTCGCATCCATGTATTATGATGTCGTCCAGGTAGTTTTGTACCCCTGCGAGGCCAGCAAGGACGATGCTCATCATTTTCTGAAATGCAGCAGGTGCTGAAGTTAGTCCGTATGGTACACGACAGAAACGAAACAACCCATCGTGGGTAATGAATGCTGTAAGATCACGACTGTTTTCATGCAGAGGCATTTGGTAGTAAGCACTTGTCAGGTCAATTGTAGAAAATACGGTGGCACCCTTCAAGTTGGACAGCAGTTCATCCATATGGGGCAATGGAAAAGCATCCACAATGACCGCTTTGTTGGGTTCGCGCAGGTCAACACACATGCGAATTTTGCCTGACTTTTTCTGTGTGACCACAATTGGTGACACCCATGCTGATGCATCAATCCGCTCAATTACACCTGCGTTTTGCAGATGGTTCAGTTCCTCCGTCACTGCATTTCGAACTGACAATGGCAGGCGACGGAGCTTTTGGCGAACTGGTGTAACTGCATCATCAATTTTCACCAAATGGACAAAGTTCTTAGCACAGCCGAAAAGAGGTGTAGAGGTAGTGGTACACTCCAATACTGGTGCAGGATGAGTAGAGGAATCAGGAGGCAGGACCTTGTTGTGCGCTATGCGCACCTGTAGTGCAGTCATGAGGTCTCCCTAGCAGTGGAGTCCCATTGTTCACAATGAAGAAGGTACACTGGGCTGTGCGGCCATGTAGAGAAACGTTCGCAAGACAAGCAGCCAAGGACAGGGATGTAGGTCTTAGAGTAATTCACCAGCCTGACCTTGGGTACTGTCAACTGGATGTGGTTGAAATGGCGTGCATAGAGGCTTTGGGGCAGGATGGAAACAGAAGAGCCAGTGTCGACGACTAGGTCCACCATGCAGGGCTGTGAGTGATGTGCAGTAATCTCCACAGTACATGTAATTTTAGTTGTTGCACACGCAGCATGCTCTGTGTATAGCACTAAAACTTCCGGAAGTTCAACTTGACGTACTTCACGTGTGTGAGGCTGTGTGGAGCGACAAACTTTTGAAAAGTGTCCAGTCTTTTTGCATTGCCTACATGTTGCTGTTGCTAAGTGGGCATTAGCTAAGTGGGCATCAGATCCACAGCGATAACATTTTCTTTTACCTTGGTTAACAGGTGCATTGGAACTAGCAGCATTCACATGTTTCCCTCTCCCCTTTCGTTTGAATGTATGTAACACGTGTGTCTGTTATTGCCTTGGCTTGGTCTGCAGCAGACTCAATTTGAGTAGCCAAAGTCACAGCTCTCTGTAGTGTAAGATCAGGGTCAAACAACAGTCTTTCACGTATCCTTGGGTTGCACACATTTTCTATCAGCTGATCACGAATCATTTCGTCTGCACGATCGCCAAAATCACAAGTTGACACTAATTCCGCAGAGCTGCAACATATTGGAGAATTGACTCGTGGGGAGCCTGAGAACGTTTACGAAAAGCATGGCGCTCCGCCACTGTATTAGTCTTCGGGTTAAAGTACTCCTTAAGCACATTCACAGCTGTGTCATAATTGGTACCTGTGTTGGGAAGTGAGTAGAAAAGTCTTTGTCCCTCTGTACCGAGGCAGTGTAGTAGGACAGCTCTTTTCCTGGCAACTGGCCAATCTTCTCCAGTTGCGTTGATAACTAGCAAGTAGTTTTCGAAGATTTGTAGCCATGTTTTAAACGGCACAGCAGGCTCACCGGGGCATGGAAGAAAAAAACTTGGAAAAGGCACGTTTGCAGCCGTCATCTCCGGAGAAGTAGAAGATGAATCTCGTCGCCAATTTTGTAGTGTTTTATATAAGTATAAGTATATATACTCTTTTGATCCCGTGAGGGAAATTTGGTCTCTGCATTTATCCCAATCCGTGAATTAGTGAAACACACTCAGCACAGTGAACACACAGTGAGGTGAAGCACACACTAATCCCGGCGCAGTGAGCTGCCTGCAACAACAGCGGCGCTCGGGGAGCAGTGAGGGGTTAGGTGCCTTGCTCAAGGGCACTTCAGCCGTTGTCTGCTGAATGAAAAACACGTCAGGTTCATTAAAAAGTATTTTCTATGTGTCACGAAAGGCTTCAGAGGGTGGGTTACAGTTAACACGATAGTACCCAAATTTCAATAGCCACAGAATGGACTTTGTTTGGTATGTTTTAGGAATCACTAGCCTACATGCTTAGGCTACTTCAGGACATGACCGCCGTCACTAGTATTGCCAGTATTGCCACGGCAATACTACTTTTCAAAGTAGTATTGCCTGGCAATACTAGTTTTCATACATGAGGTTACACTAATAAACAACGTCACAAACTGCTGTTGCGCTGCGCTTATCATCGAAGTGTTTTTCCCCATGCATTTATTCTACTGTCAGTGACTGACGCGAGAGAAGCGGGCTCTGTGTTGCGTTCATTTCAGTGACTGATGCGAGAGAAGCGGGGTCTGTGTTGCATTGCGTTCATTTATTTTCATTAGGCGTACCCTGCCGTGCCGTCCACATCTCTTCAGCACAGCAGCAGCAATGGAAACTCTTCGTTGAAGTTTTAGGTGGTGTTCAATGGTTTTGCTAAGTAGGCCAAGTTAGGCCTACAGGCCTAAATCCACATTGAATTAGTTATTGGATGATATTAAAAAGAATCGGAATTATTTGTGGTTGACCTGGACATTTCAACTTGGTAATCAAAAAGTTTTGGATTTCACGTTGACCGTGAATACAGAGCATTAAGTTACGTTGTGTCAGTGTAAAGTTAGCTAGCCTAGTCTAACCAAATATTTGTCTTACTGCCATACAAATCTAAACCACAGTAGGCTCATGTTAATCTAATGGGCTTTGAGACATGTGTTTTGTCTTGTGACAAAGTCTCTTGGTTCAATTGTTTCCAGTTTCATAGAAACAAGGGTGTTACATTTGCAGTAGCCTAACTACCAAGGCATTGCGTTGATGTTTCTCTAATTCTTGTTCTCTTCACCTATCAGGCAGCCAGTGACGTTGGAAGTGGGGGACATTTTCCTTGTAGACATACCTATTGTTACACTAGACAGGCAACTGTGCTCTGTTAGAGCACGAGGAGATTGCTAGCCCGTGGATAATATCAAAGTCAAAGTCAAAGTCAGCTTTATTGTCAATTTCTTCACATGTTCCAGACATACAAAGAGATCGAAATTACGTTTCTCACTATCCCACGGTGAAGACTAGACATATTTTACCAATTTAGGTCCACAGACAAACATAACATTCAAGTAAACAAAAAAGTAAGTAAATAAGAGGGCACATATAATAATGAAACAATAAGAGCAGCAAAATTTGGTTGAAATTGTGCATAGACAGTCAATAAAATACTAGTGCAAAGTCAGGCCAATAAAAGGCTTGGGTAGTTCTGTTTGACCTAAGTAAGAAAGAAAGTGGCATAGTGGTGCAAGTTATGTAAGAGCAGCAGAAGTGTTGTGTTTTCAGGACAACAACACCAAGTTGTAAAGTGTACAAGTGTGCAAGTGGAGTAGTGCAGGCTGACCATTTTGGTCCAATGTCCAGGATGTTATGTAGCTGAGGGTGGAGGGGGGGAGAGGAGGGAGAGAGTTCAGCATCCTTACAGCTTGGTGTATGAAGCTGTTGGTGAGTCTGGTAGTGTGGGAGCGAGGCTTCTGTACCTCTTCCCAGAGGGCAGTAGATCAAACAGATTGTGAGCGGGGTGACTTGCATCACTCACAATTTTGGTCAGCCTTCTTGCGGGTGAGGTGGGTGGTGTAAATGTCCTTCAGGGAGGGGAGTGAAGCACCAATAATCCTTCCAGCTGTGTTCACTATGCGCTGCAGGGCTTTCCTGTTGTATTCAGTGCAGCTTCCGCCCCACACAGCGATACAGCTGGAGAGGATGCTCTCAATGGTGCCTCGGTAGAATGTGGTCGTGATGGCTGGTGGAGCACTTGCTCGCCTGAGTTTCCGCGAGGAAGTACAGGCGGGCTGAGCTCTCTTCGCCAGTGATGCAGTGTTGGTGGTCCAGGAGAGGTCTTCACTGATGTGCACCTCCAGGAATTTGGTGCTGCTCGCTCTCTCCACCACAGCACCGTCGATGGTCAGTGGCAGGTGTTGGGTGTGACCTCTCCGGAAGTCAACAACAATCTCTTTGGTCTTGCTGACGTTCAGCAGGAGGTTGTTGTCCCTGCACCACGTGGTCAGATGGTCGACCTCTAACCTGTATTGAGTCTCGTCGCCCTTAGTGATGAGACCCACCAGAGTTGTGTCGTCAGCAAATTTCACTATGTGATTGTTGCTGTAGGTTGCAGTGCAGTCATCGTCCAGCAGGGTGAAGAGCAGCGGACTGAGCACGCAGCCAGGGGGGCCCCCCTGTGCTCAGTGTGATGCTGCTTGAGGTATTGTTGCCAACACGTACTACTTGGGGCCTCTGACAGAGGAAGTCCAGTAGCCAGTTGCAGAGGTAGGTACTGAGTCCCAGTTTGTCAAGTTTGCAGATGAGTTGTTGTGGTATTATGGTGTTGAATGCAGAACTGAAGTCTATAAACAGCAATCTCACATATGAGTCTCTTTTTCCAGGTGGGTGAGGGCTGGGTGGAGGGCAGAGCAGATTGCATCCTCTGTAGACAGCTTGGCTCGGTATGCAAACTGGAAGGGGTCCAGGGTGGGGGAGAATGGCTTTGATATGTGACATGACAAGCCGCTCAAAGCACTTCATGATGATGGGTGTCAGTGCCACAGGGCGGTAGTCATTGAAGCAGGATGGAGCAGTTTTCTTCGGCACAGGTATGATGGTGGCAGCTTTGAAACATGATGGGGACGATGGCTTGCTTCAGGGGAAGTGTTAAAGATGTCTGTGAAGACATCCTTAAGCTCCCCTGCGCAGTCCTTCAGCGCCACGACCTGGGATGTTGTCTGGACCTGTAGCCTTACGGGGTGTTGATAGCAGCAAGTGTCCTCTTCACGCTGTCGGCAGAGAGGCACAGGGGCTGCTCATGTAGAGGGGATGGGTCTTCTGTGGGCAGGTGCTGTTTTGTGCTTCAAAGCGAGCAAAGAAGCGGTTCAGGTTGTTGAGCAGAGGGATGTTGCTCTCACAGCTCTGTGGCGCGGGCTTGTAGTCCGTGAGGGCCTGAATGCCCTGCCATAGGCTTTGTGCGTTCCTGCTGTCTTTGAAGTGGGTGGTTATCTATATCTATAATATGCGGCATTTGAATGGTAGCCTATGGAACCGCGGACCGAAAGAAAAATAAACTAAACGTTTTCCTGGTTAGAAAATATTTCTTAATTTAGTGTTCTCAAATGAAGAGACATGCAATTAGGGGGTAATGGTGTCAGCGCTCATCCAATCTGCGCGTCTGCTGCGCAAGTAAAAGTGAACCACTGGAGATGGCATGTGTAAGCAACAAACAACGTTATTTAAAACAATGAAAGCGGGTCTTGCTGTCCATGAAAACAGCATAGAGACTGGCTACTCTAATCCAAAAATGGAAATAACAGGTCTTTGAATTGACACGCGAAATTAGATTGTTGTAGGCTATAGCCTAAGTTAAAAGTTGAATGGGCATAAGTCACAACTTGTAACTGAGGTAAATATCGTAGCAATGAACGGGCTGCTGCGCAAACAAATGAATTAGGGTGATCTGCATCTCCGTTCACCAAACGCTATGGTTTTGCTATCCCATTTGCACAATAAATAATTTCTGAAAGGTTCATTGATAACGTGCGACATTTCTCCATGTGGGGTAGTGTCAAGCAGTGAAGTGATAGCCTATTGCAGGTAGGCAATGTTCAGACAGATGACGGGCACTGCTTTCTCTGTTGGTATTTCTGTCCCTCAGAAAACTGCGTTAAAATGGTGTTTTTAGCCGTCAAAATGTAATTCCCCCCTCTCAGAAAATACTTCCCACGTCCCTGAATCCCGGCCATAATTTGAGGATTTACGATACCTACTCTAGGCTATTCAGCCTCTATTGATGTTCATGCAAACCTGCACAGTCGACCCCCAATTGGGCTTGGCAAAAAAAACAGACAAGTGACAGCACCTCTTCAGCAGATTTCGTTTTATTTGGAGCTCCTTATAGGCCAATTGTTTTTCATAAGGGTAGGTTTTCAGAACAGACAAGTCAAAAAAATAAATATTTTTCGTTAGTTTTGGAAGTTTATTTTTACATAGCCTACAATGGCTGGTTCTGACAAGCCGAAATTACTCCTTTTGAAACAATCACTGAGCAGGCCGAGCATTTGTATGATTACATTGCTTGACAGGGGGGGGGGATCCTAAGTAGCTTTCAGCCATAGGGCTACTTTGAGAACATTTCCTAATTCACCCGGCACTGATATTCAAAATGTTGAAAACTATTTCGGCATACAAGCAGTTTAATTAAATGTAATTTTTGTTGTAAACAAACGGGCTACTTGGTGAGGCTTGGCCTCACAGATTCGCTCGTGCCTTAGATGGCAAGAAAAATCTTCATGTTATAGGCCTACTAACTGACCACCCGATTCACGTTGGCAGGAGGGCCCATCAGACATTTGTTCCCAGTGGTCTATGAATTGTTAACCCGGCCCTGCCCCCAACAAATCGCACCTTTCCACCTCTGGGCCGTATTCACAAAGAATTTTAAGGCTAAAAGTAGCTCCTAACTGGCGAATTTAGGAGCAACTCCTAAAAATAATGGGCGTGTCACTCCTAACTTTAGGACTCCTAATTTTGTTCACTAAATGTAATTCACAAAGCATTTTAGACCTAAAAGTAGCACCTAAGTCTGGGACAGCTTAAAAGAAGTCGAGAGGACTCCTAACTCACTAAGACCTATTCACAAACCGCTTTTTGTGGCATTTCACGTCGCAATGTTTTGAAATCCTATGCGGCTACAGGAGCTCCCAATTGCGAGGAAACAATTTTGCATTGTAGGCATAACTAACTGATGCAATAACGCCACCAACAACAAACAAAACTAGGCTACTCATTGTCAATATGTAAATTAAATGTAATGTTTCATTGTGAATCAAATTAAAACGTTCTCCTCTTTGCAAACGTAGGCATAGGCGACAGATTAATTTAATAATATTACAAAGATACTGCATCAATCCGTATGTTTCATTAGGCTACTAGGCTATTTGTTTTGCCTTACTTTTGATTAATTTAGGCTAGGCCTTTTTATTCAGTTATTCATCATCTTCCGTCCTTGTGTAGCGCACGCATTCTCAGACCTGTCACCTGTCACTCATCATCGTAAGGGAGGTGTTTGGAATCATTCCCGCTATACAATCATCAGCCAATCAAGGTGGTCACTTCAGTCAAACTCGTGCATGAGTCATCCATAGCAACGAAGACTCACTCTTAGTTTAGGAGTTGTCATTTTTCCTTACTAAGTGTAGGTCTGAAAGGCTTTGTGAATAACTTTTAAGAGAAAAGTCCTAGCTAAAATCTTTTAGTGCAATTTAGGAGTACTCCTAGTGGTAAGATAAAAGGCTCCTGCAGGGGGGACATGTTATTTGATATTTCATTGTTATTTAAGAACATGCACCAAAATCATCTTGCTCGTAAAAAATCATCATACCGCATATTGTGGCGGGTCTGTTATTTAGCCTACTTACTGTAGGCTGCGCAAACCACAGGCCTTTATTTTGGGCAAGCATGGATTCGAGGCAGGCCTTTATTTCATTATTCCTGTGTGTGCGCGTCCCTGGATAGGTGTGGCATGCTCACGCGTTATGTCTCCTTGCAAACTATAGCGAAACCATTAATGAAAGCAAAGCAACCATTTACGTCTTCATAAAATAACAACTTGCCAGATATGCCTTCATGGACAATAACGTAGACAGCAAATTAAGATGTTTTTTTGTTTTGTGGAGCGGCACCAGTATCAAAAGCAGATTTCGTTAACCACTGTGTAGGCAAGCCTTATGCCATTCCCAAGTAGCCTAAATCAAGGTCATTTTTAATTAAGCATGATTTATTTTGTTATTGAATTCATAGGCTGGGATTCCTCTTGGCAACGATTAAGTTTAAAGGTAGCCTCCTGCTTTTTCAGAAGGGGCTGCAGGCAGGCTACTGACAGAGCGACGTACAGTGGCAGAGTGACGCACAGTGGCTGAAAGTGGTACTAAAGTTTCATGCAGCTTCACGTCACGTAATGCGTGAATGAAGTGGCCATTTCAAAGTAATGCCCACTGTAATAGTGTAATTATATACTGTAATTACACTTATACATAGCCATATTCTATTGCTCTTCATCCTGCACATACACTTATTTTTAATACTAATGTTACTGTTTCTGCACTATAATGGTACTGTTACCACACTGCACATAGCTGCACATACTGTACATATCTGTTTATATGGTTCATACTAAATATCCATATTTATTCAGTTTTTCTGTAATATATTCTGTTAATACACTGCATATATCTATTTTGTTCTTACTGCTACTATAATGGTACTGCCACTACATTGCACATATCTGTACATGTTGTTCATACATTGTTCATATTACATAGCCATATTTATTCTGCGCTTATGGGGTTACTGCTAATACACTGCACATAATTATATTTAATTTATAATACTCTAAACCACCTTCTGAAAACAACTTTTTTGCACTTCTGGTTATACACAAACTGCATTTTGTTGTCTCTGTACTTGTACATTATTGCACAATGACAATAATGTTGAATCTAATCTAATCTAATCTAATCTATTATAACCCAAATGTGTTAAGGTCTTGTTATTTCATTTTATTTCAGATTTGCATCGTACAAATCTTTCCTGGCCTTTTGGAAACAAGTGGAGCCAGCTGCAAACACAACATTTGTCAGAATCTCCTCCCCCCCATTCTGCATAGCAAGGTTTATTCTTTCTATAAATCTCATACTACCTTCAAAGCTATGATTGGCAGCGCACCCCATGGTCCCATCACCTTTGTTCTCCCGCTGCATGCAGGCTCAATGAGTGACAGGGAAATCTTTAAATTGTCTGGAATAACCAAATGCCTCACACCAGAAATGGCCATTATGGTGGACAAAGGCTTTCTAGTGGACAACCTTGTCACTGGAAAGGTTTACCGACCTGCCTTCCTGGTAAAGAACACCCAGATGACCAAAGAGGATGTCCAGTGCACTCAGTCCATTGCCTGCCTCAGAGTCCACGTTGAAAGGTGCATCAGGAGGGTCAAGGAGAACAAACTGTTTGAAAAGGTTATACCTCTGTCCATGTCTGGGTCTATTGTCCAGCTGTTTTCAGTTGCTTGCCTCTTGGTAAATTACCAGTATGGTCCCCTTGTCAAGGCATGGGCAACCCAACAGTGATAAGTCCCTATTCAATTGTAATGTTTTGTAACCTGTGATTTATCTTTCATTAAATTATCAGACATTTATTTACTTGGTATTTACTTTGGTATTTATGTACTTTTATTGCCTCTTATACAGTGGCTGGGCCTCAAATACATCACACATTTTTATAAAGAATTGCATTTGTAAATGAGCTAAACACCCAACAGTAACATAAAAGCACCATCTATTGGTTTGTAGTGAAAACTAGGCACCTTGTATAGGTTTGTAATGACAACTGTATACATTACATAAGTGTTCTTTGCTTTAGAGCAGGGGTGTCCAAACTTTTTGACTCAAGGGCCGCATTGGGTTTTGAAAATTGGCCGGCGGGCCACACAACAAAAAAATAATGTGTATATATATACCGTATATAATGTTTTGTATAATTTAAATGGCAAAGTAATTTTGTTGTAGAAAATTAATTTCTTAAGAAATACTGTTCATTTGATGTTGTTTAATTAATTTATTAATGGTGCACTGTCACTTTAAGACTCTTTTGCCAGCTCCTATAGCCTATGGCTCAGGGTCAGTAGTGGGAACTACTGTTGCCATCGCGATTTCCTTTTAAAAGTTTCTTATAAAAAAGGAGATATCAATTATCAACAATAACAAGCCAGCTGGAACCTGTCGCAATCTCTACCTCTTGTGCACGCTCAAATGCGTTCCCAATTAAATGGAGTAGTATAACGTAGTTGGATCTGCTGCAATGGAGATACTATGTATCTTGATGTAACAAACTGTTGACATTGACATGGTAAACGCTCTCTAAGAAGAGCGTAAAGTTTGCAGTAGCCTAAAGTTAATCACAACGTTGTATGCTGGAAAAAAATAGCGAGCGGCCTATGATAACCTAATTAATTAAATGCACGGCAGGCCGGATTAAAGTGCGTGACGGGCCGGATCTATGATAAACTAATAAATGCTCGGCGGGCCGGATTAAAGTGTGTGGCGGGCCGCAGTTGGCCCGCGGGCCGTAGTTTGGACACGCCTGTTTTAGAGTATTCCTTTATATAGCGTGGCTCCAATGCCAGACCTCTTTTCATGAATGATGTTTGGGCCACACCCCTGAACAGTCTTTCAGCGAGATGTTCTGCTGATGTCTGACCACCTCAAACCTCCCTAAAGTGAGAAAATGTTAATCTCATCTTTCTGACCCGATGCCATTCCACAGACATACTCTGGTCCTTGTTGCCACTTCTGTTCCCCTTGCCATTTCCCAGTTGGTTTGTAGAGATTGTAGATGCAGTTGCTGGTGGAGACTGCACACAAACTGGCAACAAGTGGGCTGCAATCTGTAGCCGTCCAAGGGCAGAGGTGGGGGTGTAGGAGCTCCAGTGTGGAGTAACATGATGCGGCTGACTGGCACTGGCTGCTGGTAAGAGATCAGGCTGCCCTCCTGAACTTTGCCCAAATCTGACTCGACCAGCGGGACATCAGCACTGTGCTATGTCAGGTGAAAAGCCTCCATATGCTTCGGTCACTTTCAAAACATCAGGATCAGACATATCCCCCCGCATTGCCTTGTAGAGAGTGCTCCTATGTAGAACTGTATATCATAATTAAAATTAGTAAACATGTACCTATACATATCTGTGTGACACCGCATTTTCATGATTATTTTTTAATTAACAAGACATAACCTACCTAACACCACTGGCAGCTATCCTTTGTTTGGGCTTGGCAGACAGAACAACCATATCACTGACCCGGCCTGATTTTACACCCTATCAATCAATGATAAAAGTAAAAAGAAATGGCATCTCAGAGGTGGATAAATGTAACGTGTGGAAAAGATTGTCTTCTATGCACAGACAAACTACACCCAGGACATGTGGCTACTGATAACAAAAATGCTCTGAAAATTACCAGTCCTTGGCTTGTGCCAGCATTGCTCGGTCTCTGTGCAGTTTAAGACTGGGGGCACAGCAAGGAGGCGGAGCTGAGAGTAGGTCGCCATCTGAAAAAGGACAGCCACAGTATGGTTGCAAAGTGCCTTGCCAGCAGCACACAAGCACACCGTCTCATACAACTGCACCGGGGAGGAGTCTCCGAGGACAATCTAGGAAAAAAACAGAAGAAAAAGTTACTACGCATAACAAACCATAATGCAGTATAATGTAATGTGAACTATTTCCTGCTCTCAAGTTGTGAGTTTTCTCCTTTTCCTCAGGGACCTGTGGCACATAGCTCACACACTGACTCTCCCTGAACCTGGCACTTTGTTTGACACTGAGTTAAGAATATAACCGTGGCCCACTGGTTAGCACTCTGGACTTGTAACCGGAGGGTTGCCGGTTCGAGCCCCGACCAGTGGGCCGCAGCTGAAGTGCCCTTGAGCAAGGCACCTAACCCCTCACTGCTCCCCGAGCGCCGCCGTTGTAGCAGGCAGCTCACTGCGCCAGGATTAGTGTGTGCTTCACCTCACTGTGTGTTCACTGTGTGCTGTTTGTGTTTCACTAATTCACTGATTGGGTTAAATGGTTATGCCGATTTCAGTTATGCCGATTTCAGTCGTCCCTTTATCTTAGAGACGGATGCAAGCCATGCAGGATTGGGGGCAGTTCTGTCACAGGAGAAGGATGGGTTATAGGGCTGAAACGATTCATCGCGTCACTCGAATAACTCGATTACAAAAATTACTCGAGGCAAAAACCCTGCCTCGAAGCCTCGTTAAATTCCTATGACGTGCACTATACGCGCAGGGATCTGATTGTTCCACACGGACCGTTGTTCAGGAAGCACACCACTAGCGCGTGAATTGTACATTCTGAATTTAGCTGGCGCGATGGCGGAGTCATGATATCCATAAATGGCAGAGAATGTCTAAAGTTTTTAAGTAAAGTTTTGGGATCATTACATACTCAAAAAGGAAAAGAACAAGCATCTGAACCTAAATATCCACTCCATGCTGTTTCACCAAGCGTCAATAAAGTAGGCTAGGCTATTTATCAATCTATCTAGCCTATCTATCATCTATCTACGTAGCCTATAGCCTACATTGATGTTGGCTGATTTTAATCACATACTGTATTTGTAGCGATGTCATGATGGCTTGTTTAGCTTTGATGTTTATAAGTAAGTAAACTTATTCACGTTCAATTGCAAGACAGTATGCCTAAAAAAGAACCCCTCACACACATGCATGCACCCTCATCTTTCCTCACGCACCGCACGCGTGCACACACACACACACACACACACACAGGTTGCTAGGTTACCATAGCAAATAGGCTCACCCCAGAAATGATTTTTTAGTAGCCTAATGGTAAAATGATTTGTTAGTAATGGTAATGGTAAATGCTGCAGGTGTAGAAATCTACATAAAACAGATATTTATGTTGATGTCAGGTCTAGATTACAGCATGAAACTTGTTGTAGGCTACACGTTAATACATTAAATTGCTTTCCCTCTTCTCCCTCCCAGCACTTCACAACATAGCTGGGCGAACAAAGCTGCCCATACTAAGTCATGGACAAGAGGCTGCAATTTTACAGAGAGCATTTTGAACATTATTTAATTGATGGCACTGACACTTAAAAACACTAAATGGGTAAATTGCAATAAATGGGTTTAGTTTTGTAGCCTAATGTTGGAGTTAGAATAAATACCTCTGTGCCAATTGCTTGATCATTTTACAGCCATGTCATTTTCGTTATGCATTATGTGTTTTGGTTGTTTAAAAATGCTCTTGGATGACAGAATCTTGTATGGTGGACACCATCCCTGGTCGAACCAAAAGAGACCTGAAAGTCCTGCAAGGGACTGTTCCCTGTATTTCCAGAGACCTGTGGTTTTGATGACAGGGATGACCACATACCCATTAAGACAAGTGGAGTGAACCAAGGGAAGTCCACAGTTAATAAAGCAGTGGTAGCAGATAAAGGTAGTGGATGGGACCTTGCACCGAGCAATCCAGGCTCCTCCTTCCAGGGATCCAGTGCTGCAGCTTTTACATCCAAAGGTGTTGCGAGTCAAAGTGCTCACTAGCCTACACAACAACCACGGCCATCTGGGGGTGGACAGGACCACAGATTTGATATGACAGAGGTGCTACTGGCCCCAGATGCGGCATGAGGTGCAATTGTGGTGATCTGAGTGTGAGCACTGTGTGGTTGCTAAAGCAAGACAACCCAAGCCAGAACCTTTTTGGGAAATATGTTCGCCACTAAGCCTTTGTAGATAATCTCCATTGACTTGACTCTCTTGGATTGGGCTAGCACAGGACAAGCGAATTTTCTGGTAGTCACAAATGTTTTCTCAAAGTTTACCCAGGCCTTTCTCACCCCTGATCAGAGAGCTTCCACCGTAGCTAAGATTCTAACTGAGAGATGATTCTATTTGTATGGCGTGCCAAGGAGAATCCACTCTGATCAGGGGCGCAGCTTTGAGGGGGAGCTGTTGAAGCACCTGTGTGACACCTACATCATAACAAAGACTAGAACCACCACTTATCCTCCAGAGGGGAATGGTCAATGTGAACGTTTCAACAGGACACTTCATGACTTGCTCAGGACCTTACCCCCTGAAAAGAAGCGTAAATGGCCCCAGTTTCTCCCTCAACTCCTGTTCGCCTATAATATCACTGTGTACCAGTCCACACAGCACTCCCCATACGAGCTGATGTTCGGTCAGAAGCCACAGTTACCAGTCGACCACCTACTTGGAAATACTGGAGGTGACCACAGGGACAGTCCACCGACTGATTGGGTGGTGCAACATCAAGAGTACCTGACTTCTGTCTATGCTAGTGCTAGGAGACACTTAGAAGAGGCTGCGGCATATCGTAGGCATGGTGGTCCTAACACTGTAGTCCTCTTCAAAGTGGTTGTATGCACATCCAACCTCACTGAGGCCAGGTGCAGGACAAAAAAGCTTATCAAGGAAAGAAGAGTAGTTGTCCGCACACTGCAATCATAACACATAACACAACGTTTCGCCTCATCAGGCCTGATGAAGACCCTGGTGGGTCGAAACGTTGCGTTATGTTTTTAACTCAATAAATTTAGTTCTTCTAGGAGATTGCAGTGTGCGGTCCTGACACTGTACCCATATTACCACCTGGCACTCTAGTCTTTTTCTAGTGGGCAGTGGTAGTGTAGTGGTTAAGGAGCTGGGCTAGTGTGCAGTAGCCTGAAAGTTGTCGGTTCAATTCCCGGCTTTCACTGTTATGCCCTTGAGCAAGGCACTTAACCCCAAGTTGCTCTGGGGAAAATGTGATCCCTTGTAATATAGCTGATATACAGTATGTAAGATTCTTTGGTCAAGAAGTGTCTGCTAAATATAATGTACATGTAAGCGGTTTTGCAACAACCAGGGGCGTAGCCAGGATTATTTTATAGGGGGGGCCAGCTGGGTCCAGACTTTTTATTGGGGTGGCACTTGGGAATCAAAACTACAATATGAAAACTACTCAAAAAGTTTTGAAGATTAGGATATCCTGTTTTAATAATGGCAATAAATTGTGTAAAGCCAACACTGATACACAGGTCCATTCACAGACAACCTGAACAGTTTGTTGTCCACTCCAACACATTTTCCATAAATAGGCCAATGCTATAAAAAGTACATTATGATAATGCACCTTACTTAATCAGTCATATTCAAATGATGTTAACTCAAAGAACAATAATAAATACTACAAATATGGTATGCAGATATTTGATCTTATACTGATGGCAAAACTATATTTCTTTCTGATATCCACTCCAAGTACTTGGCTGTAAGTAACATGGCTCTGAATTACGACATTAACCCTTAGAACCCTAGACTGTTTTAAGGGCTTTTTCACTACCTTTAGTTAGAAGCATTTATCCTGGTCATTGTAAGTGCCATACACAAACAAGAACAATGAGCCATGAACAAAGTGAAGGGGAAAAAGGTGTTTCTTTGTCGAATAAATTGGGATGCAATGTGAGTCTTGAATTGGATGCCATGTAGGAATTTGCTAGGATCTCAAAACCGGATTATGAACATGCTATGCCATAGAGAAACACATTATGGCGTTGGATTATGAACATGCTTTGCCACCACAACAACACACAAAAACGTGGGGTAAGTCGAGCTATATGAAGTTATTATTTTGATGTCACTTCGTCTGTTTTATAACCCAGAAGGATGTACTTGGTATCAAATGATAGCTCTGCGTCTCCTCTTTCATCTGACATGCGTGGCATATCTATCCGATCACGGGTTCGTGAGTAGGGCCTAATTCAAACGAGAGTAATGGGTGTGCAGCGTTGGTTTTTGTACATGATGTTATTTTGCAGTCACGTTGTCTGTTTGTATAGCCCAGAAGGATTGATATACTTGGTACCAATGGATAGCCCTGTGCCCCCTTTTTCTTCTGATATGCCATATCTATGCGATCACGGGTTCGCGAGTAGCCTAATTCAAACGAGAGTATGGGTGCGCAGGTGAACTAAATATGATGCAATTTGATTTAATTTCATGATTTTTTTGTATTTTCATACTTGATCACACAGACAAGTGTTTAGTCTCGTTGGAAAGCCCCACTTCTGCTCTGTCACGCAGTTAAGGTTTCATCTCGTTGCAATTATCAGTTCCGGAGCAATGTAACAAAGAACTCAGGCAACACAGCAGCCTGCCTCTGCCTGACCAGCTATGGCAAGAACCACACGCAGTCAGCAAATTATCTTTTTATAAAGTATCCTAGGCTAGACACTATTAGCCTACTTGTATTGGAGCCATCCGGAGATATGTGCCTAATATGCTTGCATTTCACCCGAATATTATCAAAATATTTTTGTAACAGCATTACCGCGGGCATCCGCTTATTTTTGATCAGCCTCACACGTCAATGTCAGAGCCTACCTAACAAGAACAGCCCAACACAGCTCACTTTGCTATGATTCGTGTCACATTCTAACATCTTATTAACATTAATGTTCCAAGTCATCATCAACTCACCTGTTGTCACTGAGGTTAAGTAAGTAGTAGTCTACTGTGTAAGTGTTTTTAACAGATGACTTGAACTTGAGCTGCACTAGGCCTACTCACGATTTGATTAGAACCGCTACACTTCCTTTCAAAGTACCGTTGAAAATGGCAGCAATCTTTTTTTTTTTTACTTTTCACTGAACGGAGCTGGGGGGGCCAGCAGGGTGGCCAAGCTTAGACCAGTGGTGGCCGTGGCCCCCCCTGGCCACCACGTAGCTCCGCCCCTGGCAAGAACCATTTTCACGGTTGCCACAAAATCGAGGATACATGGGTGTCTACCAAGTGTGAAATTGTAGAGTGTTTTGATGGAATTGGCACACACTATAAGATCAGGCTGTATGGGGAAGAGGGCCCCCTTAAGACGTTCCACTCTTAATACTGCCAGACAGCATTCAAACCCCTTCCAACTCCCACAGTCTGTTTCACATGAGTTCTCTGCCAGTGTAGCAGAAGTAAATATTCTCCCCATCCCCTTCAGGCCTTGGCAGTAGATAGGTATGCTACCAGGACAGTGAACTTTAAAGCAGGTGTGTAAGCTGACCTGCAGCGCTGGCGCACACGCCCACCCGTGGGTGGTGATCATATACGTAGCTTCCTCTCTGGGAGAACAATGCCGGTCATTTGAAATTTATTGGCGCATGGGTGTTTGTGGTTGTTGTTGTTGGAAGAACATGGCTTTATTCTTAATTCTAAGACTACATTGCTTCTCGCACGCCCGGCCTGTTGGCTGTGGATAACCCGTTGCTTTTAAAGAGAGCAAATGCACATGGTTTAGTGTTTGAGCAATGTTTTTCCTTGAGTTATTTGTTTTTTGTATTAGTTCAGGCTGTGAGAGGGTCATCCATGGTTTGTCTGTTTGTTTGTACCTTATATTCTTTTGTTTGTTAATTTTGCCTACTGTTACTCAACTGCCCATGCCTATGACACCTAGTGGTGTACTGTGTTGCCTGTACTATTATAAGATTATTTCCAAGACAAATTTCTCTTAAGGTACACAATAGAATGACATGGCAGGTCAAGGAAAGCATCAAGAAAAGCAAAGATTAAGAAATCGTTTTTTTGACATAGGCAACAAGGGTGGAGATGTTTTTACACTTTTCAGACACTCAAAGTTTGAAAACTATGGATATTGTTTTAGAACCAACAACCTTACTACATTATCTGGGGGTTTTGTGTGCAAAAAGTGGAATTAATTGTCAAAAAATTAGAAGAAAATATGAAAATCACTTATTATATGATATAATCGCTTATTTTAAAACATACAGAAAAAAACACTAAAGATGGATCGTGAAAATTTGAAGACAAAAAAAAATCTTGTTCCTTAGACTCTATATTAGCAAAATATGCAAAATCATTTAAGTGACACATCAAGATCGTTCAGGAACAATTACATGGTGCAATCACTCAAAAGTGACGAGGTTTGCTCCAACTGGCTGTTTAAGTACAGCCACTTACAGCAACACACATCATAGGCAAAATGGCTTTTTAATGCAGACCATAGGTAGCGTTTCTTTTTTAACAGAATAGCGTTTACATTACACCTTTTCACTTTTAACCCAATTATGTTGGGGTCCAATAAAACATCAATTTCTTTACCCGATTGATGTGTATATTATACATCTATTTGATATGGCGTTTTACAAACGGAAGTTCGGGAGGAGCGTGACGGAATTTGCCACGCCTCCTTCTTCAATCAGTCAGGTTATTTATTTGCAGTCTACCTGCCGAAGTTGCAGCATCGGTGTTACTCTCGCAGTGACTACCGGTCAAGCAGAACTTGCTGCCCATGATTGCTTGTTACAGACCTAGGTCTAGGTTAAGTGGGGAAACTACTGGAGGGATGTTTCTTATCTTGTTGCTTTGTATTAGAGCTGTTTGTATAGCCCACTCGTTCCTGCTGAATGTCGAGATGCATGTCACAAACATGTATGGCCTACTAGATAAAGGCACTTGTTTTGCTATTTGTCTGTTTAGCTAACAACTTTTTGGTCGCATTGGGTGTGTTAATGGTAACAGGCTCACGGAGTAGCCACTACTGCTTGTCTGGAGGCATATGGTGAACTGAGGTCAGTGTAACGTTAGGCTAAATATCCCGTGAATCACACTTGAACATTGCAAGCAGCCATGTTACATTGACGTGACATTTCTGATAAATCAGGCTTCCAGTCTGACCTTCGTGGTTTTTTGGTGAAGTTGCTTGGAATTTTGTTAACCAACGTGTTGTCTATTCTTAGTTGTTTGTCATTCAAATTTGTTTCAGTAGCCAGTGTGCCTGTATTCCGTTATTTGCGTGGCAGCTTGTAACTTCTAACACGTTACATCCTTGCCACTTCGTTTGTTTTAGCAGTTCACTAGTTCTCCCTCATTACAGATGGCTAAAGGTTAGCCTACACATGAAATTGGTGAACTACTAGGCTACAAACTACTGCCGTTTGTCAAGGGTAATTAGATACGACGAGAGACTGAGATTTATCAGGGTCATGATAGATGGCCTGATGGAAGATTCCGAAACATATGATTTGATGGTATCTAGAAGATACCTGATGACGAGTGATGAAGTTCATAAGAGATATGATGACTCGATATGAGAACACTGAATATAGGATAATAGTTTGAAGTTGTATAGGCCGACGACTAGGCCTACTTGATTTTAACTAAACTTATGCAGCAGTGCAAGGTGCAAGAATATACGAGTGAGAATACAAGGTGCTGACTGTGCGTTGTTTATGGGAAAATTAATTTACTCTAGTGTCGGTTAAAGGAACATAGACTATAGTAGCCTATTGCAACGAAAGTAACCACCACCAGATTTGTAAGTATACCTTAGTTGATTCTTGATAGGGCCAACTGAGCATCTGGAATGAGATGATCTTCCTCAGGTCTTATATAGGACTCGAAAGCAGATGAGGACCATCTTCCGAGCAACTTGATGGATGAAGTCGGTAATCCTAGTTCAGCCGCTGAGGTAGCAGCGCCAATACAAATGGAGTGCCCGGTATAGTGTGAAGGCGAGAGGCCACAACTCCACACCACCATTGTTAGGTAGATTCTAAACCAGTGCTTAGACAAAGGCCGTCCAGTAGGAAGAATGAATAGTGGTGAATTAGCTAGAGAATGTGGGCGAAGTTTTAAGAACTTAATCATAGAGAAACAAGGGCAGAAAGTAGTAAGCACTTTACATATTTTAATAGAGGTACCTGAGCCTGATGTATCTGCTTTTAGAATGTTTCAGAAAGATAGCATAGTAGTGCAGAGAAAAACGGAGGTCAGAAAATGCGAGGTCTCGAGAAGGGTTGAAAGTCTGAGCGTCAGAACAGAATTCACCAGAACGCATGAAGCCATAAAAGCCATCAGAAAAACAGCTTCTAGAAGTATATCAATATAGGTGTGAATAACCCCTGCCGTAGTTTAGACACCAAAGTGCGAAGAATGGAAGGGGTGTTAGGAAATCGTTGATCCAGAACAGATACAGTGGTTTTAGCTATACCTTTAAGTAGCAACCGTATGGAAGGTACGGAAAACAGGCTTAGAAAATTAGGGCCTTGCATGAAATTGGATGCCCGCTAACATCCTTCTAATTGATGAGACTTTGATTTTACGTGATTCGAAATTGTGAACGATAAAGGCGCACACGGTTGGAACGAGTATTGGAAAGACGGGCAATTGTAGAGATAGGCAAAATAAAGTAAAGCAGGTCCAAGCGGACTTATAAACTTTGAGAGTGCTTGGGGCTATTCCCTTAACCATGTAGTCTCTCACTCTGTCTAACAGTGAGGCCATTGGTGATTTTAATCCAATATTAGATCTGGGAAAGGTGGGCACACAATTGGCTCCAGGTCGGCAGCTGGGCAGCGCCGTCTGAACTCCTGAAATCGAAAACGAGAGAGAGCATCAGCGATTACATTTTGGTAGCCTGGGATATGTTTTGCACTAATGATAAAATTATGCATGACTGACTGCCAAGTTAACCGTCTAAGTAGGGACATAAATTTGTTGCATGGGGATCGTCCTTTATTAAGAATGCATACTACTGCTTCGTTGTCGCAAAAGATGTTGATCCGTCTGCGAGACCATTTGGCGCCCCATAAGACACTGGCTATGACGATTGGAAGCAACTCATGCAATGCTGAAGAGGCAGACCCGAGGGCAAAGTGGGAGAAATCAGGAGACCATTTCTCAGCAAACCATTGCCCTTGGTAGAAACCCCCAAAACCGACAGAGGGAGCTGCGTCTGTGTACAATGCCAGTGACTCTGATGATTCGGGCACGTCATTGTAAAAGAACGAGATGCCGTTCCAGTTATTCAGAAGATGAGGCCAGAATCTTAGATCGGATCTGCTGCCCTCGTCGAGACAGACCAGATCACTTAATTTGATGACTGAGTGCGGCAAATTTAGTAGGTGAGAAATGAAGGAGACCGGAATGATCACGAAATTGAGATTTGATGAACTGAGTTCGCGTTTAGTAACCACGTCGGAAGACTGGAAATGACTCAGCGATGGACCTGATCCTGACTAGTTTCTCATTTGGGAAAGAGGCTTGCATTTCCACTGAATCCAGCAGGATTCCGAAAGACACAAGACTTACAAGGACCTTCTGTTTTCTCAATGGAGAGGGGTACGCCTACATAATGGAACACTTGCTTTAGGCAGTCGAGCACTGACGTCTCGAGACGGAAAATCAATTAGCAGAAAATCATCTAAAAGGTGTAAAACGAATGGCAGTTTGCTCACATTTAGCAGAATCCAACACAAGGCTTCTGACAGGCAATTAAATATGTAGGGGCTGCTTGTACAGCCAAAGGTCAATCTAACAGCGAGGTAAAATTTCGACTCCCATTTGACCCCGAAGAGATGCCAGTCTGCGGGATGGATGGGCATGACTTTAAAGCTGTCTGTGATGTCTGCTTTTGCTAACCACGCTCCTTGGCCTGCTATTTTAATCAGATGAATCACGTTGTCGACGGATGCGTAGTATAGCGAGAATGGCTGCTGGGGAATGCACTCATTAATGCTGGCTATGGTATCCGAGAGTTGATCCTGAAGGTAGAGAAGGGACAGTATAAAGGGGCCAATGAAAATTTTGAGTCACTTCTTTAGCCAGTAAGTTTGAAACAGCATCGGGTTCAGTGAGAGCAGACTGAAGGTTGGCTGGACATAGCACTCCTAATTGGGAAAGCAAATAATTAGCAAATGACGGGTCTGGATGAGAGGACAGAAGGTGTGAGAGGACTGGTACATTGATGGGGGTCGATGGATGTCTGCTTAGAATTTCTTTGGTGGAGCCTTTCCTCGCACAGGAGGCCTCGTGCATCGGGGGCAGACTGATTTCGGGTGGGGCTCTTTGCAGAAACAACAAACATGCAAAAAACGACAATTACGAAAAGAATACACAGCTTCGTTGAAGTTATTACACAGAGTTCCCCATTAAAGTGTATGAAGGGGCGACCTTGCCTGTCGCGCCCACTGCTTACAGGATCGGAGCTGGGGACAGCAGACGATGGCTTTTGGTCATATGTCTTGGGGCAGAATGCAGCGGTGTGGCTATGGGCACCACATATGAGGCAGGTTATCGTGCGGTGCCCGCCGAAATGACTCACCAAAAGTTCAAAGTCTGTCACGGCCCAATTCAACCTGCTGTTATGCAGAAATAGGAAAGTGGCGGACTTGGCAGAAAAGGCTAGGTGGTATTTGAAAAGAGAGTCCCTCCATACCGCTGGCTAAAATCGGCCATCATAGCTAAATATTTGTCCAACTCCTCTCTTCTATCAGGATAGACGTTGCATAGAATATCCCTGTAAGTGCCAAAAGTGAAAACGAATTCGCCAAATGAAAGATTGCGATGCAATCTGGGGTCAGTGGATTTAAGCAGGACTGAGACGTCTCCGCATTCTACAAATTGACGATCACGGGCTGGTGACGGCAAGAGTAGGGAAGCCAAATTCACATCTTCACCTTGGATGATCTTTGATCGCAATGAAGAAGAAACAGCCGCCGTAGCGGGGGAAATGAAAGTCCTACCGAGGGCCTGGGCTGGAGTGGCTGTAGCCAGGCTGAAGAGTTGTACGCTCTTAGCAGCGGAGGGCATTACAGCCGCAGATGAACCTTGAAGGGGCGGTAGCGTGGTTGAGGGAGTAGACTGATTTTGAACGGTGGGATCCGTTGGGAAATTCTGAGAAGCCGGCGCCGAGGAAGAAGTCGAAGGACCAGAGGCGATGTTTTCGAAGATGGTCATCCTGGTCTCCAGACCTTTGACGGACTGAGACAGGACGTGGATGGCTTGGAGGATCTGGTCAGACACTGGCTCGCCGAGAGTCCCGTCCTAGGAGGTAGAAGCCGTAGGTCCAGTTGCGACTCTGTTTGTTTTCTTCGCTGGTCGAGGTATAGGTGATTTTACATTGATGGTTAGGTGATAGACATTTCTTGCTTGCCTTTGCAGGCTGAGGTTGGACGTCGGGGCCTGGTGATGTTGGTTTGTCTGGGTGATGGTCCGGCGCGGGGTTACCCAGTATTTGAGAGGCCATAATGAGGAGGTCTTCCCTTGAAGTCCCGCTTTGGATAGGAATCCCCCGACCTTCTAGCAAATTGATAATTTGCACGGAGAGCCTGCCGGCCCAGGGGGATTCTCTTGCCAGAACGCGAGTGCTCCTGCGCTTCGGGGAAGGAGATGGAGGGATCATAATAATAATAATAAAAATCTTTATTTATATAGCACTTTTCAAAACAAAGTTACAAAGTGCTGTACAATATTAACATAAATGAAACTGCAAATAAGACATAATAATATAACAATCAAATAATATATACTAATTCAATTAGAACTTAACATAAATTTGAAAAAGGAAAATAAACTTACACTGAAATAAAACTTACTGAAATAAAACTTGACACTGAAATAAAACTTAGGATACTGAAATAAAACTTGACATCATATCATCATCGTCGGAATCAGAGATGGGCAATGAGGCGATCTCTTTGAGCGACATAGCTACTACGGAAACAAGAGACAATTGTCGTAAAAGAACGTCAAAGTCTGTATCTGAAAGCAGCAAGACAGGTACGTGACCCGGTTCATTATAAAGACAGTTGGGACGGCCGATTGGTTAGAGGTAATGAATGAATAAGTGACGTATTGGAGTCTTCCCAGCAGAACTACGCTGGCGCTTGCATTTACGAGCTGAGGCATATGCACTTCCATCTTTGTAAGATGACTCTTCAAGTCCAGTGATATACAGTATTTCTACTCAATGAACCACTATGTCAACCTGAGACCGCAAGACCAATACAATGAGACCAAGACAAGACTGAGGGATCCGAGACCAAGACCAAGACCAAAGACGGTCGTAAAAGTGGTCTCGTCTCGAGACCAAGACCGGTCTCGAGACATCCAACTCTACTAAGAGGGCAAGGAAGGAATTTTTTCTCCTTTAAAGTGTTTGGGAGTTTTTTCGCCTTCCTCTGTGTTGAGAGTGCAGTGATATGCAGACGACATGGCTCTGATTGGTCTATTAAGAAGGGGAGACTTGGAGAGAGAACAAGCCTATATCCACCATGCAAAATCTCTTCAACATTGGTGTCAAAGTAGCTTTTTAGAAATAAATGTCACAAAGACAAAAGAACTTATTCTGCAAAATGATAAAGACCAGCCACTTCCAGTTATCATTAAGGGGCAAGCAGTTGAATTTGTGTCTTATTTTACATATCTGGGGACTTTTATAGATAGCAAATTGAGGTTTAGGGAAAACACTGAGTTTATTTTTAAAAAGTGCTCCCAGCGCCTTTACCTAATTCGGAGGCTTAATAACTTTGGTGTCAATTAGGACATCCTCCTAATAGTGTATAAAAACCTAGTTGAGAGCATTTTGTCCTTTAATATGATTATGTGGTATGGTAACCTAAATGCCAAGTGGAGAAGCAAACTTCAGAAAATAGTGAACATGGCCTCAAAGATTATAGGGAAGCCACAAAAGCAACTGAGCATAATCTACAAAGAGAACACCTTAAGTAAAGTCAGAAAAATCATCAGTGACCCCTCCCATCCATTATACAGTGAATTTGAGCTTCTCCCCTCAGGCAGGCGCTATAGGGTGCCTAACACCAGTAAGAATATTTTTAGAAATTCTTTTGTCCCCAATGGTATCAGGGCAATAAACAGTACTGGAAGTACTTCAGTTATTTTTAAGTCATTTATTTATTATATTTATTAGCTAGCCTAGCATGCATGGGTTGCTTAGGCCTACTTATTTATTGACTGGTATTTATTGACTAGCCAGGCTTATCTGTATTTTATATGACATGCAGTGCTTATGAAACTGAATGTGTGGTGCTTGTCTGTCCTGTGTGCTGTATGGTGAAACTAAAGACAAATTTCCACTTTGTGGATAATAAAGTTTTTCGTATTCGTATAAAACAGCGCCATCTTCATGGGCGATTGGAATCTTTAGAAATGAAGTGAACGGAAGTGGCCTTGCTTACCGGAATCAACCCGGATATCGGCAACATTCTATTTATGCAACTAGCGAATACACATATGTCTAAAACTAAAGGAATCAGTGGGATTAATTGCCTAAATAATACAGGCTTAGCATCCAAGGCTTAGTATTCAGCTTTACTTGTTATGAAGTATATTCAAATTGCTCACATTTTTCTTTGCTCTCCGTAGCACACTCATGTTTCCATAAAATGTGTCTTCTTAAATTCCAAAATTAATCTTTTAATAGAACAGTGTCACCACATGGCTGTTCTTGCTCTACATTGTTAGTAACAAAATTCCATCCGCTCCGCTCCTCGCTCGCTCTGGTTGCTATGGAATCTGACATAGATGCTTTGTTTCAATGGTTGCTATGTTGGTTGCTAGGAAGGTGGTGGTTTATTATAGTTGGCTGAAGGCATAGTTGATGATAACTGACAGTTGGAATGACTGAACAGTTAAATAGTTGAGTAGTTTAAATATTTAAATTATTTAATAGTGAATCATCATCTTGAGGACTTTTATTTTGAAACAGTTGTGTGCAGAGGAAACAGTTGGCGGGAGTAATACTTGATGACAACTGACAGTTGGAATGGCTGAACAGTTAAATAGTTGAGTACACTGCAAAAAATGAATTCTAACCAAGTGTTATTGATCTTATATTAAGATTAAAAATCTTTCTATTCTAAAAGATTAGAATCTACTATTGTTTTTAGTATGCAAAGACTTACCTAGCGCCCTCTCAAAAGATCATTTTGACTTAATTTAAGAAGACTTTAACTTATTTTAAGGAGTCTTATCGAGACAAATTTGCTCAACGCACTGGCAGACAAATGTGCTTGTTTTTAGGACAAATTTGCTTAACGCACTGTTTTCAAGATGAGATGTCTTAAAATAAGTCAATTTTTTTTTAATTAAGTCAAATGATTTCACAAGAAAGCGCTAGGTAAGTCTCTTTATACTGAAAACAATACCAACTATTTTTCTTTATCTGGATATAAGATTAATAACACTTGGTTAGATTTTGTTTGAAACTTGGGTCTGACAGCGTTCGCAATCTGCGGTTTGTCCATGACGCTGATAACGCTACGTTCGCAAATGTACGTACATCTGGCCCTGAGTGTTAACTATTTGGGTGCTTGGGGGACTATCGAACCCTGTGGTTGGCCATTTTGGCCCTGTGCGCGCACAGTTTGGAACTACTTCAAGAATCTTCATAGAGTGCTGCTGTACACTGGGTTCTTGACTAGTATAATCATTCTATGTTGTTTTTTATGTTTTAATTATTACTTTTTAAACACTTTTAAATTACTATTACTAATGTACTATTACCTTGTGTGTTTTATTGTGTCTATCTTTTATTATTATACTTTTTAAACTATTCTTTGACTATTGGCCTTCTATGCTTTTTATCAGCTATTCCTGTTTGCTTTTGTTTACGTAAAGCACATTGAATGATCTCTGTGTATGAAATGCACTATTTAAATAAAGTTGACTTGACTTGACTATACCCCAATAGAATTCTACAACAATGCTCCAGATTCCAGATAAAGCTAGCTAACATGTGTACTTAAGTAAAAGCTAGATGTTTTAACAGAAACAACCAAAAAAGCTTGATTACTTGAAAAACTCAAAGAAGTGTCGGCCTTACTTTGAGCCTAGTAAATGGTTTAAAATTAGCGATCTTTTTACAATGAGAAATGCCCTATCGCTACCAGTGTTAGCATTTTGGATGCATCGGCTAAAAACAGGCTAGTTTAGAATGCATCGGATTAGCGTTTTTTTGCTCCCCAACAAATGTTCGAACTCGTCATCATGCTAAGCATATCCAAAATCCATTTTACACCGGATTTCCCCTTTAACTCCGGATCTTCCTTTAATTTGATACGCGGATATATATTTGTAAATGGGCAGTATAAAGGTCAAATCAGAGAATTGTTAATATAGGACGGGCTATGGTAACATATTTATCTTCATTAAGCTGTGCTGGATCAGATGGCAAGCAAAGTGATGTAGATCTTGGTATAGATGTTAGGTGTATTTAACACATGCTGTAAGTTAGTTGGTTTAAGCCAATTTCATTACTACGCTTCCAAAGTATCCCACCTAGTTTAGCTGTTCATAACATTATCCGTATAAAGGTGTATGACAACTTAAAATTTACAACAATATCAGAATGTTGCAACTGCATTTTGTTATTGTGTCCTTGAGAGATCCTGTAAAAAAGAGTGATTGCTTTTAACAGTAAAGATGCCGCATGCCTGCGTGCAGCCGTGGCCTACTGGTTAGCACTTCGGACTTGTGACCGGATGGTTACCGGTTCGAACCCCGACCAGTAGGAATGGCTGAAGTGCCCTTGAGCAAGGCACCACACCACTCACTGCTCCCCGAGCGCCGCTGTAGCAGGCAGCTCACTGCGTCGGGATTAGTGTGTGCTTCACCTCACTGTGTGCTGAGTGTGTTTCACTAATTCATGGATTGGGATAAATGCAGAGACCAAAATAGAGAGATCAAAAGAGTATCTATACTTATACTCACTTGACGTTGCTCTTTTCCTCCAAACACCAGTTTATTGTTCAACTGCCTGACCCTCGTAATGAAATTTATCAATCTTGTTGCAGGTGTTCATAATCAATCTGCTGCGTGATAGCAAATACTACCACTTTCGGCCTGTTATGGACACTTACATCCAAAAGCACTTTGCTGGAGCCCTGGCCTATAAGTAAGTGATGAACAGTAGCACAGGGAATTTTCTCTCATCTCATCTTAATATATTTTAATTCTGGATTTTAAGAATGGCATCATCTTCATTATTATGTAAACATTTTAATTCTAAATTGTTGAGCATAGTTTATGTTTGTGTATGCAGGGAGCTGATTCGCTGCCTGAAATGTTACATGGATCGCTCTGCAGAGGTGGTCAGACAGGACCACATTCAAGATGCAATGAAGGTAAAATACATGATGGCAAAGTGTACAAGAAATTCTGTTCAAGCTGATTTACATTTGTTCATTTTGCAGAGCCTTTGATTAAAAATAACTTCAATAATTGCAGGGGTCAGCAATAGGTGATGATAGGGCAGTCGTAGGGATGAGACTTCAGGTGAGATGAGTGAGATGAGGGCCAAACACAAGGATGGCTGATGACTGGTAATTGTATACCTCACAAATGAGGTAAGGGGGAATAGAGAGAGAGAGAGATAGAGTGGGTTAGTATTAATATAAATCAAAATGGTTAATAGTGTTATACCATAGTGGGAATAGGCAGAGTGAGAGTTGAGAGAGAGAGAGGGAAGGGGAGAGGAGAGGTTGTACGGCATGACAAGTCCAAGACAGCACTATGCTATAGCAGCATAACTAAGGCATGGTAAAGGGCAGTCAACACCAGCGCAGGTATGGTCAGTTTCAAGTACACTGTCCAACTATAAAGGAGACGGTAAAATTAATCAGAAGACATAGAACGCAAAATGTGGACTCAATGGGCTCAAGTTCCAGGTATCTGAAATTAGATGAATGTACATTGTGTTGACAGTGCGGTTCAGCCCTGCACTTGCCTGGAGTCAAAATCAACTTGCAACACCATGGATTGTGGGCCTTAAGGGCTAGAGAGTGAGCTAAAAGCCCAGGCTGCTAGTATCACCTAGTCTCTTAAGGCATGGGAAGGGAGGTTTTCCTATACGGCACAGTTACGTACCAACTGGTTACCAAACCTCCCTCCCGTCCAGCTCAAGGATGTTCCCGCTATATGTGTTCATGTTTTTTTGCCAGGAAAAGGATTGTTCTCATCAAGGCCATAGGCATTCTTTTTAAAAAGCAAGGTTGAAATTGGCTGCATGTGACCAATCATGTTAGCCTTTCGTAGGTTGTGGACACTAGGAGAAGGTCGAGGCCTGCGCTAATTTCACTCATTCACTCCTGTTCAGCCTAGGGTCAATTTTCCTCTTACCACATCCATGAAGGTTGGGTACAGTCCCATGGACCATAAACTTCTAAATAATGTAGCTGTTGCAACTGTAGACACTGGAGCACGGTGGTGCTTGGAGATGATAGCCTTTATCTTTATCATGCTTGTTTATGCACTTCTCTTTGATCTCCTTTGCATTTTCTGGTGTGGTACACACAATGATGCCAATCATGCCAAAGAATGCAGAATGACTTTTTTCTCCATTTAAATTGACTGCATGACTATTTAAAATACAAAATATCAGTAACTATTAAAATACAGTTACAAATCAAATGAGTGGTATAGGGTATTTAAGTATGTTAAGGAATTACATTTTAAATTCTTAACATGCTCAAATTAAAATATTTTTAACCAAACCATGTAGGTGGCTCCTTTCTCTTGTCTTTTCCCTTTCTGTTTTTTTTCTAGGCTATATTGATAGTCTAAATGGAAAACCTCTCATGGAATGTAGAATGTAATATTAGTTTTGTTGCATAGGCCAATAAAGCCTATACCCAGTGTCGTATAAAAACTGAATCATTTTGGTGATGCTTGAAATTCAACAGACAGCTTTATTACAGTACCATAGACCATCAGGTAGCCACACCCTCAAGATTTGAAGACAAAGGAAGCTCAGACCCTTTTATACCATCTCCCCCGAATCTTCAGCCACACAAGCGGGACATAAAGGGATACACCACCATTTGGGGAAATACAATTCCAAAGTATCCCACCTAGTTCTCATTTTCCACCACCCCTTGTTTTTTTTTTTTGGGGGCTTTTTATGCCTTTAATTTGACAGGATAGTGGAGAATGACAGGAAGCGAGTGGGAGAGAGAGTCGCGGTGGGATCCAGAAAGGACCACGGGGCGGGAATCGAACCCGGGTCGCCGGCGTACGGTGCAGGTGCCCCAGCCAGTTGCGCTACAGCTGGGGCCCACCTCCCCTTGAGTTAAAGAATTAAGTTTTACCTTTCTTCAGTTAACCCAGCCGTTCTCTGAGTCTGGCGATACCACTTTTAGCTCCAGCTTTTCTCACCCGCTAGCATCACGCTTAAAAATGACCACGATTTCCGGTAGTTTTCCTATTTAAAACTTCTCTCTTCTCAAGTTAGAAAGTGTAATAAGACTGGAGAAGGAAACGTTGCGAGTTATAGCCGGGGACTATTTTCAGGTGCTGCCGTGATATTGTGCTGTACGTTCGCAACATTCCTTGATTATTACGCCAGAATGACCGTATAGTTCCATGTCAAATCAGCCTAGAAAATTGCCATGTTTCATTTTCCGTTAGTCTTATTACACTTTCTAACACATTGTTGGGTTTGAAAATAGGGCCAGTGTGTTGCAAATGCCAGGGCCGTTTTTCTGATCACAGTCCATCACTGGGCATTTTACTTTTAACAGACTTACGTTTGTTAGCTAGCTTGTTAATCACCAACTACAGCCAGATCTTACCTCCCTCACCTACCTTGATTTAGTCGCGTCATGTTACCACCAAGTGCTTACCTCCTCAATTTTAAACTGCCTTCAGTTTTGCACACCTATGGAACCCCGGAGGTGTCATTGCCTGCTGCTGCTGCGCGTTTGAATTCTATTGGGGTTAAAACAATCTTATACAACAGTTAGGTATGGTCGAGCTATTTATTAATTTTTGATTGGACAAGAGGCATTCTATGAGTCATCAAGACTTTTTACTGCTAGTCATCACTCCACGTACTGTATTGAATTACCAACACGAACATTCTATTCATTCATAGTGTAGAATAGAGTATGGAAGCCATGACGTAGCGTTGTCAAGGCAGCGATATCACTGGATCTAAACAAATCAGTCTAATCATAGTTATCACCATAGCGGTGGCTTTCTATTTCAATAATTTTACAACGTTTCTAAGACGTTAGTATGTTTTTTTACACTGTAGGAATCACATACTACAACATATATTCATACTAACACGATCAAATTCGTGACTATAGAGTTTTTTTTTTCCCCCAATATATATATTCCCCCCCACACACACACATACACACACACCTAGGCTAAACTTGCAAATTCCACATTATGTACAACTTAACAGCTTAGAAATATATACATTTGAAATCAAGTACTCCAATGTAATAAGGATCCCACTTAAAAATATAATAATAAATAAAACATAAAAAGATACAGAACAACTTAGGATAAATAAACATTACATCTCAGACTCCATAATGCTCATATATGGTTCCCAGAGATGATGAAACTCTTTCTGTTTTCCCTTAGCAATATATGTTAGTCTTTCCAGACCAAGGCACTCGGAAAGCTCCTTTACCCAATGTTTCATTGAAGGAGCCTCTACACTTTTCCAATTAAGTGCAATCACCCTCCAGGCTTGTAGAAGTCCAAAGTCCACCAGTCTAGTCTTTCTTTGCATTTGTATAAAGTTCAATGGATAGATTCCAAGTACACATAGCTTAGCATTCAGTGATACGTTGAGATGAAAGGTCTCTGACAGAGAATTTATAACATCTTTCCAAAACTTCTGAATCAATGGACATTCCCACAAACAATGAAAAAGGGTTCCCTTGTTATCTTTACATTTACTTCAAGTGTCTGGAATGTTGCCAGACATATGATGAAGTTTGACAGGGGTCATATATGTTCTCATTAACCATTTATATTGGAGGAGTTTAGACCTTGTATTTATTGTCTGTACTTGTGCCTTTAAACAGGCCGCCTTCCAATCCACTTCAGTTATGTCTTCTTGTATGTCATCTTTCCAGGCGTTTAACCTGTCCACTGCAGATTCTTTAGAAGTAGATATATGCAAGTTATAATAGATAGAAAGTAGGCGTTTCCTTCCCATACGGAGGGAAACTAGACTATTTTTGAGGGAGACTATTTTTGATAATGGTGGGACGTGTGTAATCGCTTTGTATCTGGATGAGATTAAATGTTTTAACTGCAGATATTTATAGAAATGCTTTGAAGGGATTTGATATTTTTCACACAATTGTCTGAAGGTTAGCAACACTCCATATATAAATCTATCACTCTCTGTTTACCTTTTGCATGCCATAATTTAAACCCCCCATCTTTTTTACCAGGAGTGAACTGTTCATTACCCCAGATTGGGGTGAATTGAGAGATTACTGGAGAGTCCCCCATGTGTTTGTGTGCAGCATGCCACACTAAAATTGTGTTTTTCAGGAAGGGATTTTTGTTTGTTTTTTCAGTCTTTTTTCATCTGAGGAATATATATAGCTATGTAAGGACAATGGAACGGATTCTCTTTCAATGCTTACCCAAGATGGAGGTGATGCACAAAAATAATGTGTAGCTGATGTTAACTGGGCAACCATATAGTACCACCTGAGATTTGGAAACTGCAGTCCCCCTCTCTCATATGGCGGATATAGCAGTTTTAGGCGAAGTCTCACTTTCCTGTTGTTCCAGATAAACTGATTAAACAACTTAGCTAAATTATCATAAAATAATGTTGGTAATGGTAGAAGAAGTGTTTGGAAAAGATACAGAAATTTAGGTAAAATTGACATTTTTATAACATTAATTCGCCCCATCATAGTAAAGGCAAACCAAGGATACAAGGAAGTTTGTCACATGCATATACAGGGTTCGTACACCTATTCCAAGATCAAATTCAAGCACTTTTCAAGCACTTTCAAGGTCAATTTTCAAGCTTTTCCAGCACTTTACAGCGGTGGCAAATGACATTATACGAATATACTAACTCAAAATGATTTTCACTTTTTTATCTTTTAACAGACAAAATTGTGTTTCTTAATAGCAGGAAAAGAAATTAAAGGAAAACTTAAAAATGTGTCACCTGTCTGGAAGTAGACTTTGCTTGCTATCTAACTGGCTGAGTCAATATACCAAAAATAAATAAATAAATAAAATAAGAAAAGAAAATAATCACCCAACAAATAACTATTCTTTGCTGAATATGTGAACTCAAACTAATGTTAAGGCTGCTCTTTCATGACAGTCAAGACTGATTATGTCTCTTTCTTGCCTACAACGGCATGCAGACAGGCCTACATTTGTTATCATGAGCTACCAACCAGTAGGCTAGCAATGCGGAGATGTGACGTTGGGTGACGTAAAGATGACTGAGTTGTCATATAATTGGATAAATTTAACTTCTTGCCAAAAGGCACGATATGCAAATATGCATGGTGTTTTAATGTCTTTCCACTTGTAGGGCCTATAAGCATTAAACCACAAAACTGAGCTGAAGTTTGACATGACCAAGCCAGGATTCTAATACCGAGGTCATGGGTGTTGATAGAAATGTTGCCCCATAAAAAAAATACTAGGGGGTCCGGGGGCATGCCCCCAAGGAAGAAAAAATTAAAAAATAACCCCTTAAATGATGACTTATGGTGAATATTGCGGAAACTAATAGATACATTTACATAAATATAATTTATACATTATAGCATAAATCACACTTAGAAATACAGCCTATTAGGCATTTGGTACATTTATAAAAGAGCAAAGTAGCCTATTTATGCCTATGAAAGACTTAGAGGGCTGTAATGTAAAGGCTATCATGATCATTTTGCCGTATGACGTAGAAACATTTGTTCAGTTTATAACATGTTTTGTTTATAACTTAAACCAACACACTTTTCCACAATATTCTACTTTTTTAGATGCACCTGTATATTTCAAGAGCATTTTCTCCAATTGGTTTTGAGGATATTTATACTGATCTCTGCTCCATCTTTATTTAAGAATGCTCTGCTTGTCCTCATCAGAGTAGTGAATGTTGCATTTATAAATTGCAGGGTCATAGGCTGCGGAGCTTGTACCTTCTGACACAGTGAGTGTCACATCTTGTCTCTCACTCACTTGTGAGGGCCCTTTGCCTATTATTTCCCTCCCTTCTCCTAACTCTTTCTCCTCATTTCCACCTTTCTGCCTGATTTCCCTTCTCCCGTCTCCTGTGTAAATAACTGACCGATAATCAATATCATGCTTAGATAATATCCATATAAATATCTACTATTATCTACTATCTAGGCTACTATCAGTGCAGGTTAGCTAGCTGCAACTCCACTGAATTTCAGCATAACATTTTGAGTAGGCCTTGAAGTCAGCCTTTGTTCAGGTCTGACGATTATTTATTTTGGACAATGGATTTGTGGGTATTGAAGTTTATTTGAGCTGCGTGAGACACTGTGTTGCGTCGTTAGTTAAGACATAGCTCCGCGATAGCAGTCAACTCTACTTTCGTTTTGACATGTCAGAGGTATATCTACAACTATGTGTTGTGTGACGCTGCGTTGATGCAAGGATAATTGTCTTGTCGGCTATTTTTAGTTAATGAATAAAACGAAATTTGAAGAAAGAAAGGGGACCTCTATGGTAGATACGGCCATAGACATGACTGGTGCGGTTTTGCATTCACATGCCATAAAGTTTCGTCTCCCTCTTCAACCTAACTTTTTCCTTGTCTTCCAATGATTGGAGCTAAGTAGCCTATTCAATAATATGTTAGCTTTAATGGCGACCTAGCTAGCAATGCATCTGTAAGACCCTAGGCCTACATGATTTCTGTTCAGCAGTCCGAAATAGCTGTTTTCTAACCAACGCTCATTGAAAAGGCAACCTCACTTCATGTTGATGGTCATCTCCGTACGACGGAGTATTAGGGCCACACATGAAGGAAAAAAATATTTTTGCCATGACGAGATTAAACTCGACATGTCGACTTTAAAGTCGCCATGTCAACATTAAACTCGACATTTCGAGAATAAAGTTGAAATGTAATATCGACTTTAATCTTGACGTATCGACTTTAATGTCGCCATGTCGACATTAAACTCAACATTTCGAGAATAAAGTTGAAATATCATGTCGACTTTAATCTCGACGATGTCGACATTAAACTCAACATTTTGAGAATAAAGTTAGTTTGAGAGAGAACGACCGCTCGGGACGATTGAAAGGGAGGACGAATGAAACTATGCAACAAGTGCAACAATGATTCAGAGTGTTCGAGTGCAACAATGATTAGACATAGGCCTATATCATGTGGACAAAACATAGAACATATTAACCTACGTTGCTCAGCCAAATACTTTGCTGTTAGGTCCTTATCACGGAGTTACAGGCGATAAATGCGATGGTCAAAAGTAGCCTAAACGTCATAGCGGTTTATTTATTTATTGTAGGCCTATTATTAAAGTATTGTTCTAAACATTTAGTTGTTGCATCTAAATGTTCAACTTCATGCTTATGCACTAGAGGCATACTAGGCGCTCTCCCCAATCCTAGACTTTCACGTTGCTTGTTTGTAATGGATGCAAAACAGCCCATTGCTAAATGTCTATGGAGGGACAAATTAAGCTGTCCTCCCGACCACCCCATGTAGGCTAGTAGCCTACTTGCACACATATGCACACAAAGTGCATAAATAAAGTGCATGCACACATATTCTCTCACGGGATTAAAATAGTATATATGCTTAGGCTATACCTGTGTTTCTAGCCTCCTATAGGCTATTGCAGGTGAGACATGGAAAAGCAGTTTCCCGTGGGTCATGAAGGGCAGTTATTTGGATGTGCAGTAGCCTTAACCACGTAAAACAGAGTGAAATAACATTTTGTATAGAAACATTATATCATTGGATACATATATTTTTCTAGCTATTTAGCCTAAACGGCATAGTACCATAAACCCGAGACAGCACTTCACGATGACGGCAATGATAGTTAACAGACAAGACGCAATCTATCTAAATATCTGCAATCTATCTGAAATAACACCTATTTGAAGCCCATTTTTCATGTAATATACTGTGTATTAGTGTAGGCTACATAGCTTAAACTGTGTAGGCTATGTTTAAACAGTAGGACCTATTGCGAGTTTAATGTCAGCATGTCGACTTTAAAGTCGACACGTCGAGATTAAAGTAGATATGATATTTCAACTTTATTCTCGAAATGTCGAGTTCAATGCAACATTAAAATTCAAGCATTTTCAAGGATTTCAAGCACCTGTACGAACCCTGATATAGTTACTAAGTAAGCCTCCTCTAGTAAGAAAGTAAGAAATGCAGTGAAATTATGTCTGGTGTCAGCCTATTTGTGCATTTATGGGGGGTAAAAAAAGTGCAGTAGAAGAGGGGTTTAGTAGATTAAGTGGCAAGGGCTGCATAAGAAAGGTGGGGGGAGGATTGGGATGGGGGCACCAACAAGGAGCACCCAAGAGCAACAGGGGCAAGGAAAAACTCCCTTACCAAGGAAGAAACCTTGGGCAGATCCACGGCTCAAGGGGCTAACCCAAGTGCCAGGGGTCTTGGTGTGTGTGTTGGGGACAAAGGGAGAGGGATAGTGTGCTGCGTAGGTGGGGAGAGGGCAGTGTGCAATATGGTGTTGGAGAAGCTTCCTCATGAGACAATGTGCTGTGTATTGGGGGTCAGTGTGCTGTAAGTATGTTCGGGATGTGTGTTGGAGAAGCTCCCTGATGAAATAATGTGCTGTGTATGTAGGGGAGAGAGGGGGGGGGCAGTGTACTGCAAGTATGGTGAAGGGACTTACTATTGCAAGCAGAGTACTGTATGTATGATGTATGTGAGTGATGACAGTAAAGATGTGTGTGTGGGCGGGAGGGGAGTGGAGCAGTGACTGTGTGTGTGTGTAGTGTGTGTGTGGGTAGGTGGGGGCAGTGTGCTGTAAGTATGTAGAGGATGTGTGTTGGAGAAGATCCTGAAGACAATGTGCTGTGTATGTAGGGGGGGGCAATGTGCAGCAAGTATGTAGAGGAGGCTTACTGTAGCAACCAGTGTGCGGTATGTACAGTATGTGTGGTGATGACAGTGATGATGTAAGTGTGTGTGTGTGTGTTTTTTTGTGTGTGTTGGGGATGGGGGCAGAAAGGCTAGGCAATCAAGGACATGGGTAGATAAATGGAGGAGAAATCAAAAATAATAAATAAAAAGTTCTGTGGAGATGTGCAAAAGTTGGAGAAAGTCAGATGTGTGTGTGTGTGTGTGTGTTTTGACGTGTGATGAAATAAGAAAATAAATAAAAAGTCTGTAGCATAGGGAGAGGGATGTAAAAGTGCTAAAAGTCATGTAGGTGTGTGTGTGTGGGGGGGGGGGGGGGTCATGAGTGCTGAGGAGTGAATGAGTGCAAAGTCAGTATAGTGGGAGTTCAGAGTTGAAAAATGTTTGAGAGTGCTGAGGAGTGAATGTGTGCAAAGTCAGTATAGTGTGAGTTCAGAGTTCGGATGGCCTGGGGATAAAAACTTCTCCTGAGTCTCTCAGTTCTGGCTTTGTGACTACATAGGCGTCTTCTTGATTTCAACGGTAGGAATAATCCATTGTTAGGATGAGAAGAGTCCTTCAGGATCTTTTGGGCTCTTAGGAGTACTCTTCTGGAATAGATATCTTGTAGACCAGGGAGTTGAGTTCTTATAGTACGTTCAGCTGAGCACTACCATTTCCTTGGTTTTATTGACATTCAGTGTCAAGCTGTTAGATTGACACCACTGTGCCACCTCATCAACCTGATCCAAGTAGAGCTGTTCATTGTTGTTACTAATCAGGCCCAAGATCACTGTGTCATCTGCAAACTTGATGATGGAGGTATGACTACTGTTGGCTTTGCAGTCATGTGTGTAGATGTTGTACAGCAGTGGACTCAAAACACAACCTTGGGGAGCACCAGTGCTGATGGTCAATGTGTCAGATGTCAGACCCCCCACTCTAACCATTTGTGAACGGTGAGAAAGTCAAATATCCAGTGACACAGGGTGGTGTTCAGTCCTAAGGCCTTCATCTTTGTGACCAAGGTGAGAGGTACTATCGTATTGAATGCTGAACTAAAGTCAATGAACAGCATCCTCACATAATTCCCATTCCCCTCCTCGAGGTGAGTTAAGGTGGTGTGCATGAGGTTTGAGATGGCATCCTCTGTAGACCTGTTGGCTCTGTAAGCAAATTGGAGGGGGTCGAAGGAGGCAGGGAGGGATGAGCAGATAATGTTTTTCACAAGCTTCTCAAAACACTTCATCACTGTAGACGTCAGGGCTACTGGGCGGTAGTCATTCAGACATGATGGACTTTTGTTTTTCGGTACTGGAACAATAACAGACTGCTTGAGGCAAGTAGGAACTGTCTCTTGAGCCAATGCTGTGTTAAAGATATAAGTGAACACAGGAGCTAACTGAGCAGCGCAGGATTTCAAAACCCTGTTAGAAATTCCATCCGGTCCAGCAGCTTTTCTACAATTAACCCTCCTAAAGGCATTGCTCGACTCACATCCAGACCATCGGTTTAATAATTGGGTGACCTGATCTATCAAGGGGTCGTAGTTTGATGAGATTATTTTATTGAGATCTGGAGTAATTTAACACCCAGATATTTGAAACCTTCACTAGTTGTTGTAAAAGGTGTTGTTACTGTGGGGTTCTTCCTCTCTTCCTCATTAAGAAACATACAGATTTAGAATTATTAATTTCATAACCAGAAAATTTTCCAAAGTCTTCTAATAATCTTGTCAGGTTTTGGATGCTCTTGTTTAAATCTGTCAAAAATGTCATCTGCAAATAAAGAAATAAGGTGTTCTCTTCCTCCAATTCTTATGCCTGATATACCTTCATGTGTTCTCGCCGCTACAGCCAGAGCTTCTATTGCTAATGTAAAAAGTAGTGGTGATAAAGGGCATCCCTGTCTGGTTGATTGCTGTAGGTTAAATGGTTTTGAAACATTGTCATTAGTTAGAATTTGTGCTGTAGGATTTGTATATAGTAGTCGAATCCATTGGAGGAATGACTTACCGGACCCATATCTTGGAAGTAATTCTAGGAGATAGTTCCATTCTATTCTATCAAATGCTTGTTGTGCATCTAGAGATAACATTGCAGTGTCTTTAGTGTTATGTTTTTCATATAATATATTCAGGACCCGCCTGATATTGTGATATCCCTGTCCATTTCTAACAAAACCTTGTTGATCATTAGTTATTAATTTAGGTAAATATTTGTCTAGTCTCCTGGCAAGAGCCTTACATAATATCTTAGTGTCACATTCCATGAGACTTACAGTATTCCCCTGTAGGAGGAACATTCAGTTGGGGGTTTGTTAGGTTTTAATATAAGAGTTACAGTAGCTATTCTCAATGAGTCTGGCAACATTCCCAATTCATATGACTCATCATATGACATGTCTAGAAGAGGCTGGACCAATTTACTTTTAAATTCTTTATAAAATTCTATTGGCAACCCATCTGGTCCAGGTGCTTTACCACTAATCATGTCACCTATAGCCTCTAAAAGTTCCTCTATTGTTAGTGGACTATCCAGCATTGTTTTATCCTCCTCTGATAATGTCTGCAATTGTAATTGGTCAAGAAAAGTGTTCTGAGCTTCTTCATTTCCATTATATTCTGATTTGTACAGAAGCTTGTAAAATTCTCTAAAATTATCATTTATCTCTGTGGGGTCAATTGTTAAGTTGCCGTTTTGCCATCTGGATACTATGAATAGTTCTGTCAGCCTGTATTTTCTTAAGTTGTCAGACCAGTAATTTGCCATCTTTTTCTCCTTGATCATAATATGCTTGTTTAGTCCACATTAAATTCCTAGCCACTCTCTCAGCTGTCAGTTTATCATATTTAGCGGTCATGGCATTTAGGTTTTGTAATTTTTTAGGATCTTTGTCATGATAGAATTCACTCTCTATTTTTTTTATTTGTTTTTCTAATGACTGTATTTCTTGTCTGTATTGTTTATTTTTGTTACTAGAGTAGCTTATAATTTATCCCCTTATGTAGACCTTGAAAGCTTCCCATCTAATACTAGCTGTAGTTTCATCCCTATTTAATTCAAAATACATGTGTATAGAAGTTTCCATAAATTTGACAGTCTGGATCCTTCAACAAAAATTATTGTAGTCTCCATCTTTTTGGACAATACCCAGTCTTTCCCAAAAGGACTTCCATAGACACTGCTGCATGATCACTAATTACAATGCTATTATACCAGCATTTTTTAACCTGAGGTTGTAATTCTATAGATATTAAAAAATAATCAATTTGTGAGTGAGTTTTATATGAGCTAGAGTAACATGAATATTCACGGTTGTTAGGATTACTAACCCTCCAGATGTCATATAATCTAAGGTCTTGTATATAATTATGTAATATATTTCTGGTTCTTGAATGTGTGCTGTCAGTTTGAGTAGATCTATCTAAAACTGGGTCTAGGGTACAGTTAAAGTCTCCTATGATGTACTGTATAGGCCCTCCAGAGTAGACACAGTTAAGAATATATTTTCAAAAAAGGACTGGTCATCATCATTGGGACCATATATATTAATACGGTTTAGTTTTTGTGACATGATACTGACTTGTACTATAATGTATCTCCCATTTGGATCTCTGATGAGTTTTGTTGTCTGGAATGGTATCGATTTGTGTATTAGAGTAATAACCCCTCTAGCCTGACTACTAAGTGAAGCATGAAATACCTGACCAGGCCATCTTTTGGTTAACCTTTGCATATCTGTTGCGGTCAGATGTGATTCTTGTATGAAAACAATCTTAGATTTTAGGTCTTTTATCCTGTTTAATACCCGTTTTAATTTATTTATTTTCCTCAATCCCCTAACATTCCAACGTGTTATGTTAGCTATTAAACTATTTTCCTGTTTAGTCTTTTCCATTTAAATATGTCTCCGACTGGGACACTAGTAATTTAAATAAAAAGAAATAAAATAAAATAAGAAAAAATGGAAACCCTATTAGAAAGATGCAAGTTTACACACGGGTGGATGACAAATAAGCCTGAAAAAAGGAATTTAAAAAAACTTCAAATATCATCCCTAAAAAGTGTTTATATGTGTTGCTGTATCTCTAAACTTGACTAATATAAAAAAAAAATTAAAAAAAAAAAAGTGAAATATATATTTATATGTCAATTTGTCATGTTAGTGCCTAAAATTGTCATATGGTGTGACGTGAAAATAATTTGAAATAAAATGAAAATTAGATACTTTTTTCTACTTTAATTTATGTCACTGTACATTTTAATCACGTTTGCTTTGATATGCAACATTTCCTTGTGAATATTTAGAAGAAAAACCTAAAATTTAACAAGTTATTTTGTCAAGGTGGAGAATGCTCCCAAGTGTAACCAGATATTTTAGCTTAATTCTAATATTTCTTGTAAGAACTCACTCAAAATTCTTGAGGTTCTTGCAGATACCATTTCCTTTGTGTGCTATTGATGTTTTAATGATTTTTCAATTATAAAGTCTTTTTTGTGACATTATTTAATGTCACACCAAATGACATGGTGTCACGCCATATGATGAACTGCACCACTCCACCATGTGTCAGAGCAAAACAGGGTTTTAAATGACATTAACAATGAATTTTGAAGTCACTGTATGAATGGTGTATGCGTGTAACAGCAAAATAGATGAAAGTTTAGTATTTATTTTTTAAACTTACATGGCATGGTAACATAAAAGAAAAAAGTATGAGAAATATGAATTGTACAGATACATTTTTTACCCAATTATCACAGATTTAACAAAAAACAAATAATATCTGAATTTAAAACATGTTTTTACAAGAACTTTTATGTAAAAATGCAATTTGGTCATAGGGTGTGACAGAAATGTCATATAGTGTGACTTGAAAAAAGCTGTCACACCATATGATGCAGCGTCACACTATATGACATTTTGACAGTTAAGCTAATTTTCTAGACAGTTAAATACAGCTAACTATTATTTAGCATGCAACTGACCACATGGCAGCAGTGCTTTTAAGAATTCATGAAGAATATTTGTGGAAAATAGCTACTTTTTTAGCCAAATGATGTCACACCATAAGACACTAAAATTTGGCCAACGATTGATGATGTCCAATTCAAAGCTTTTTTATATAAAAATCCAAAAGCAGAACTCACCTCTTGACCATGCCAATTACTCTTGACATTCTATTGTTACTTCCTGATTAAGCAGGGTCCTCTTCCCAATAATAATGTCCAAATGAATGCCCGGTCAAAATATACAATATAGTGTCACGCCACATGACAACCATTTTATGGACAAAATATATTTGATTATAACTTAGTTGGACAGCATGCATAAACATCAAAACTTTCTGTGGTTGTAAAAAACATCCAATTATTTTATATGCATGGTAAAACTTTAAAGTAATTATACTTTTTATGGATATACACTCTTTTTAGGAAGTTCGCACACATGGTGGACAGTCACACCATATGACATTTTTTATGTTTGGATGATTATTTTAAGTCAAAAGTGAAATACAAATCCAATAAATTTAATATGACAGAACTTGAACCTACCAGACCTACAACATTTCCATATCAATTCTTAACAATTGCCATTTTTTATAAGTGTGTGACACATGGACAGTCTGAATTCTGCTATTTGTCATCTACCCACACACACTCAAACACTCACACACACCAAACACTAAACCCGAAATAAACAACCCCTCACTGAACATTGGCATTTCCATTGTGAAATGCCTACCACTCCCACAGATTCAAAGTGGATTTGGAGAACGCTGATCTACAGTTTGAAGATCAACTATCAGCGTGAACACACAGCCCTCCAACCATATATCCAAAATCCGTGTTACGTTTGCATAATGAACCCTTATAAAAATGTCACTTATTTTAAAGACTTGCTTTCAACATGTAGTCTTATAAAAAGTTGAAATGAAATGAAATTAATTGTAGCCTTTGAACAACTGTAATCGGGTGAAACCCCCGTCGGATGCGTATCGTCTCTGCGGAGAGGTCTTGAGCAAATGTAATCTTGGCCCCATTGTGCTTGACTTCTTGTTTTCTTGTCATCCGGTATACAAGTTCCTTGTCTTGGAAGCTTGGAAGCGCTCTGTTTTGGTTTGGCTTCCTTGAGGCCAATGTGCGATGAACCCGCTCCAGTACAAATGTCTTTTCAGGTGGCAATTCCAACCATTTTGGCAGCATGTCCGTCATAAAGTTGAGGAGTGTTTGGTCTCCCTCTCCTCCTTCTTTTAAACCAAATATGCGCAGATTCTTTCTCCTTCCCCGGTTCTCTAGGTCATCAGTTTCTGCCTCAAGGAAAGTGATTCGCTTGGTAGCTGCTTCCAAAGCTGTCTCGACTTTTTCGCTCACGGTCTGGTCAATGCGAGTTTCGGCTTCTTCGACACGTGCTGTTTTAGTCAAAACGTCTTGTTTCATCTCTGTCACTTTCCCCTCCAGAGCAGTCAAAGCATTTGACATTCCGGCCAGTTTTGTGTCAATATTATCCAACTTTGTCCTAAAGTCCGACCGTTATGATTTTAGCTCACTTAGCACCCCCATACTAGCATCTGTTTCTGGCCCACTGGATGAACTCGGTTGAGAAATTTTACTTTGTCTGCGTCCACGGCCAAAAATATCACACTGCTTAACTGCCGTCGACTTTGACATACCTCACTGCGTCTTTATGAAGGGTTGTTGAAAGCTTGTACGGGTATTTTTTAAAGAAATATAGTTCACGGTTTCGGAGCTTCTCCTCTAAGCTGCCATCTTGGTCACGTGACCTCCGGAAAACCACCGTGACTACAAAGTTTTATTTTAGCATGGGTTTCCTCCGTAAAAGAGACCTGCATGTAACTTCACAGCATGCGGTTAAAATCCTTAAATTCACGGACGTGTTTTGGCTTTATATTTTTGGCAAAAAACGTCGCTCTTAACAGCCGCCAGTCTTTGAGAAGACGTGCAATATCCACTGGAATATTCTTTCTTTCTATTACACCTGCCAGGGAATCCGTGTTATCATAACACCCCCAATTATCACCACTTTTGTTCAGAAATTCTAAAACAACAATGTTTTTTAACACTTCAAAATAACATTTGCTAAATGAACCTTACATTTTTCAGTAGCCATAGGTGTGTAGATTTGAACAAAATCTGGTTTGGTTCTTAACGGGAGCATTTACTGCCTGAAATATCCAATTTTGTTTACCACGCTCGGAGTTATAGTGCTGGGCCCAGTTCCCCGAAAGCATCTTAAGCATCTTAAGCCTAAGAGCGTCGTAAAGTCCCTCTTACGAACGTCTTAAGATTTGCTGACTGTTTCCCGAAACCATCGTAGCTTAAGAGCGTCGTGAAAACACAGATGATACGAAAGTGCTCCAGAGTACTCGTTACCGGCTAAAAGCGTCTCACTGAGGTCACCAACAGGACATACAGAGGAATTACAACTTAAAATACATAATACATCTTACGTTCCCATTCTTTATTGTGTTTACCTGTGATGAATCAGATTTTAGCGTGCAAAATAGCCTACATTTAATGGTCATAATAATGTGATGAAAAGCGGACAAAAATGCAATCAAGTTATGAAACGAGACGTTGCCAGAATAGTTTGACATTATCTTTGCTAAGTGAATATTTTATTAGGCCTATGAGGTAAAAAGCAGAGAAAGCAAAATGTGGTGTAGTCTGTAGCCTACTGCATCAAAATCTAAGCCTACACATTTCCTCTCTTTCTTACTCGACTTCTTTCTTATCTTCAAACGTGTTCTTAAGTGACACCGCGAAAAAATATTGCATGGTGCAACAATCTAATCTTAAAATAATTACAATTATTTATGTCTCTGTGTGGTATATAACCTACTTGGGATGCTTATATGCAAATGCCAAAGTGTTTCTATTTTCGTATTGATGTGAATTAATGTGTAGATCCGAAGTTTAAATGGTAGACCTATAGCTGTGACGTGCAGTCACCTGACATCACCGTCAAATCAGAGGATATTTCAGAACTATTAACGTGGACAGCTCCCCTTAAGAGCGTCTTAAGAGCAGTGCACGCGCGTTCACGCTATGAGCATGTTCGGGAAACAGTCGGAAAAACCAAACGAACGATCGTAAGATGAACCGTAGAAAACCCTCGTAAGAGCGTGTCTCCGTCGTTATCGGGAAACTGGGCCCTGGCCTGATGGGTTGCCTATTTACACCGTTTTAACGGCACATGAACGGTTAGACCGGGAATTCTCGTCATGAAATAAAAATTCCACTGGAGCTCCAAGCGGTTGTGTACATCCAGCCTTACAACACTGTTTACAGCTCTTCGAGGCAAGGTAAAATGTCATTTTTGGTACATAGCTAATTTAGATACACCTATGGGTGGGTGGTTGCGTTTCTTTAGGAGTCCGATGGATATTAAGTGACACATACACGCTGTCTAGCAGGTAAAACACGTTTAAATGGCTATATTTATTTTTACATTGTACATGACGTTGTCTTAGGTCTGTGCCTAAGCCCTACGCTCAGGAACATCTTAGGAACATCAGTGATAACATGGGCCGAGGGAGATAGCATGACGTTGTCTTAGGCCTGTGCCTAAGCCCTGAGCTCAGGAACATCTTAGGAACATCAGTGATAACATGGGCCGAGGGAGATAGCATGTTGTTCTGTTCGGGCTAGTATTTCCATCTGGAGCCGATTTTGTACACTGGTTGGCACCTGCCACATTGGCATGATTGACATTTGTATGTTTTAGTATAACAGGCTTGGTCTTAGGTTTGGACTCTGAGACAGATCGAGGAAGCAACTCGAGGAGCATCTTCTGTCGTAAAGCTCAAGTAGCTCACTTCTAATAACAACCACAACTGTTAGACTGTGCACAGTTTTAATGTTGGAGACTTAGCCTGTGTTCTGTTATTCATTGTTTTACCATCTACAATAAATCATCATCTAATCACCGAACCTGATCCAGCCATCAAGCTTTATTGACCATCTTCAATACAGACATTAGAACTAAAACACAACGCAACAACCAGAGAATCCAACATTTGGTACCGTGACCCAAACGCTAGAGGAGAAGAAAAACGAGAACCCAACAATAGCCAGAGAGCAACGATTTCATAATGTCACCTCACATTACATTTGTCAGTAACGAGTAGTGTAACTCAGTAATCTAAATTCAGTAATCACACTACAGTTACTAAAAGTGTGTGAGCAAGAATTACTTTATTCTCCTATTTGAGATTCTCCTATTAGGAAATAGGAAGGGGTCATCCCTATGTTCCCCAGGTCCTACTGTATGTTCCCCGGGTCCTATGTTCACCGCTCGGGGTTAGGGTTAGGGTTATGGTTAGGGTTTTAAAAAAGGGTCCTATGTTCCCCGGTCCCATACAAAGCGGGGAACATAGGACACTGGGAACATAGGTACGCTCCCAATAGGAATCCTCCTCCTTGAGGCCTGGAGACGCATGTTGCGGTGTGCTTTACCCTGTCATGAACAGGGTGCGTGGGATCAGGCCGCCTCCTACAGCAATTGCCTCTGAGAGTCTTCTTGGCTTTAGATGATACTTCTTTGCTTTCCTATTTACAATCAGGCCGTTTATAAGAGCTAAAACTAAAAGACTAAATATTTCCTGTATTAAAAGAATCTGCTGTTCAAAATGTCGTGGTATTAGTGTGTGTGTGTGTGTGTGTATGCGCACATCTTCTGGGAAGGCGACAATAACATTTGCAAAAAACAAAACCCTTCGGAGTATTTGTTAGCTTAATACTGAGCGGGAGAGCGGGAAACAGTGCACAACTAACTAATGCCTAGTCTGAATTCACATCACGAATTGCCTCCAAAAAATTTCAGGGTGTTATACAAGCTAGGACCACCACTGTTTTCAATGTGAACAAGAGCATCTTAAAGACAGAAAGTATGCAACTCGTGAGCGCACTTCAATTAATTTTTTTTGCAAGTTGCGTGTGTGTCACCATTCAACATTGCGAGGGAGGGTGCGCGAGCATGGCAGCAGTGCTTCCATAAAGCAATTTGAATTTGCTACATTTTTAAAAGCAGCACTGTGGTGACGTGTTTGTGAACTTGAAGGCAGCTTTCAGTAAGACAAAACAATTATTAGCTATCTGTAAGACATATCTGGTAGGCCTACAGCGTAACCTGGGTTGTAGAGTGTACCGGTAGTAGACTAGATTATGCTACCTAATGTTTCATACGTCATAAATTAAATAATAAATAAAAGGGGGCATATCAATAACAGTGTCCATAGAAACATTTCAATGCAGTAACACAAAAGTAATGTAACATGTTACTTTCCATTGAGAGTAAAGAAGTAATGTAAGGGATTACATTTTTTTACAGTAGCGAGTAATGTGTAATACATTACTTTTTTTGAGTAGCGACCCCAACACTGCTGTGGACATGTAATTAGGTTATGGGCTTTCTACAGGAATATGCCAAGTTTGATATGGAATTGGGTACTAGTTACTTTTTATTTCAGTACTTTTCTGGAAGAAAATAGGCGTTATTTTCAATGACTGTAGTGATGCAGATGTAAAGCTGTCCAGTGGCAGTACGAGTGCAGTAAATTAAAAGTCAAATTAATTAGTATTCTTCAGTTGTATAGGGAACTGTTCTGATGTTCTAGGAATGATTTCTCTAAGAATGCTATTGAAACCTTTCATTTCCACTAGGCTTTGGAATACCTCTTCAAATTCATTGTGCGGTCACGCATTCTATACTCTCGTGCAACCTGTGGAATGGAGGAGGACCAGTTCCGTGCCAGTATTCAAGAACTTTTTCAGTCTATTCGCTTTGTGCTCAGCCTGGACAGCCGCAGCTCGGAGACTCTAATTTTCACTCAGGTGAGACCCAAACCTTGTGTCAAAATGTTATAGAATATCTGATGCATTGCTTTATAGTTGGTAAAAAACCTAGAGAATTTCTTAGCATGATCCTTATTTTGCTCATGGTCAATTTCATGTGTGTGTATCAACATCCCTTACTACTGATGTTTATCATCACATAGGAAATTAATTTTGTGTTTTTTTTCAGCTTGTGGCCCTTACACCAAGCCCTTAAGTAATAAATGCCATGAACAACATAGATTCCAATAATATTATTGAGTGTTGCACAATTATGCATAGATATTCATACCTTGTCATGCAGCAATGAGATGACAACTAGTGAATTTCTGAATTTTAGAGGTTGGTGACAGTACATTTACATTTAGGGCTCTATCGTGCACCCGGCACAAAGTGCGACATAAGTCTTATTCATATCGCCATGCGCTCCACTTTTATGAGACCTTGCGCCCAGTGGCGTAATGATTTTAGAGGGTGTAAGATAGCGATTTTTGGATCATGATCAGACCACACCTTATGTTGTTAATTGGCACTGGGCGCAATTTTTAATAATGGCGCTAATGAAGCTATATAACTTTCCTTTGTTTCTGTTTATTATTATTTAGTATTATTTGGAAGGTCAGCTTTACTAATTGGAGTTTGGATGTGCATTAAATAAGGTTATTTTTATTTTATTTTTTTTGTAAAAAAAAGGGTAAGGCTATTTGCACCCCTGGTACAATTAGCAGTGTATGCTATTCGTACCCTGGTGCAATTAGAAGTGAATTCTATTCGTACCCCGGTGAACACAGCAATGTGTCCTATTAGTACCCCGTCTGGTACAAATATCAATGGATGCTATTCGTACCCCGGTGCACACAGCAATGTGTTCTATTAATACCCCGTCTGGTACAAATATCAGTGTATGCTATTTGCACCCCTGTGCATTTATTCTGGCATATTGATCACACAATGTAATAATAATTAAAAAAAAAAACAAGCAACATGTTTTTTTTGTTGTTACGTAACAGGGTGTGAATTGCTCAGCTGTGTAATAGACACTCTGAATAAGGTCTCATGCTGTTTGCATCAATGTATAGTTAGAAGTGGATGATATTCGTACCCTGGTGTATATAGTACTGTATGCTATTTTGAGTGTTTTGAGTCCACTGCTGTACAACATCTACACACATGACTGCAAAGCCAACAGTACCTCCATCATCAAGTTTGCAGATGACACAGTGATCTTGGGCCTGATTAGTAACAACAATGAACAGCTCTACTTGGATCAGGTTGATGAGGTGGCACAGTGGTGTCAATCTAACAGCTTGACACTGAATATCACTAAAACCAAGGAAATGGTAGTGGATTACAGAAGGCAGCAGCAGAACTACAGTTACACCCCACTAATGATCAGCGGGCAACCTGTAGAGAGAGTCACAAGTTTTAAATACCTTGGTGTCCACATTACTGAAGACGTAACATGGACTGTTAACACTTAATATGTTCTGAAGAAGTCCAGACAACGACTCTACTTCCTTCGTCAGCTAAGGAAATTCAAAGTTTCTACATCCATCATGAAGGCCTTCTACACTTCAGCGGTTGAGAGTGTTCTAACTGGTAGCATCATCACCTGGTATGGGAACTCCACAGTTAGAGATTGTAGTACTCTGCAGAGAGTAGTGCGCTCAGCTGAACGTACTATAAGAACTCAACTCCCTGCTCTACAAGATATCTATTCCAGAAGAGTACTCCTAAGAGCCCAAAAGATTCTGAAGGACTCTTCTCATCCTAACAATGGATTATTCCTACCGCTGAAATCAAGAAGACGCCTATGTAGTCACAAAGCCAGAACTGAGAGACTCAGGAGAAGTTTTTATCCCCAGGCCATCCGAACTCTGAACTCACACTATACTGACTTTGCACTCATTCACTCCTCAGCACTCATGACCCCCCCCACACACACACACACACACACACACACCTACAAGACTTTTAGCACTTTTACATCCCTCTCCCTATGCTACAGACCTTTTATTTATTTTCTTATTTCATCACACGTCAAAACACACACACACATACACACACATATCTGACTTTCTCCAACTTTTGCACATCTCCATAGAACTTTTTTATTTTTTATTTCTCCTCCATCTATCTACCCATGTCCTTGATTGCCTAGCCTTTCTTTCAATCCCAATTCTCCCCCACCTTTCTTATGCAGCCCTTGCCACTTAATCTACTAAACCCCTTCAACTGCACTTTTTACTTGTTTCTTGTTCAAATTGCGCGCCTTCTCTCCAGAGACGTTGGTACACATGCACACTCACTCTGCCAAAACACATCAGACAGGAATCGAACCCCGGTCTCCCACGTGTTAACCAATGTCTGTGACCACTACACTATCTTCTTCCACAAGCAGATGGCGTTTGCAGGTAAACTTATAGTTTATAGGCCTGAACGTCATATTCACGAAATTTCTGTTAACTAACAAACTGACGGTTGTATGTGTTCACTGAACCAAGATTATGAAAATAAAACACAAAGTTTCAATCTAAAACTTAATCTGAACAGATATTAGTGTCGAAACCTTTCAGAATTCTTCACTTTCTGCTGACGAAAAAACAAATGTCCGCCATGTTTTTTGTGCACGTGAGCTACGTCTTTTTGTTGTTATGTCACAGGGTGTGAATAGCTCAGCTGTGTGGCCAAGGCTATTCGTACCAGGGGTGTAAATAGACACTGAACTGACCATGTCCGAGAGTTCACAAACTTTCAAGCAGCACACATACATTGTTATACATTGTTTTTCAAGACGGCCAGCCATGCTGAATTGTTTTTCTCAGTTGAGAGTTATATCAGGACATATGCATACCGGTGATCAAATTAGCTGACGCATGCATTGGCCCATGAAAAGTAGAGCTTAAAGAGTTGACCTTTGACCTTAAAATAACATTTCTAGTATATTTTTGATGGCATATAAACTCTTAATAGGGTGAACAACACTTCTGCCGCTCTCTGAGCAGGTCTTATCGCTTGTAAATCAGCCATACTGTAGGAACTGGGAGTTGAATGTGTGGGTAGGGACACTGCCCCCGGACTCGAAATGGAAAAGTGCTGCTATGCTACATGAATTCGGATCAGATCTCTTTCTACAGACTGCTGTCAGTGCATTCCCTCTATATTTTATCAGAGTTATGTTTACTTTGTTGCAAAAGACACATATTAGTTTGTTTATTATTGTGCTTTTCAACTGTAGGGGTACCCCCAGAGCAAATCTTCTGTAGTGCTGCTTTAAATAACCTGAGCTTTCTCAAGAAATAGATTCTGATCTGCCCCTTCTTGTATACAGCCTCAGTGTTGTTCTTCCAATCCAGTTTATTGTCACTGTGAACACCCAAGTATATGTAGTTCTCTACAACCTCTACCTCTTCACCCAGGATTGAGATGGTATTTAGCTCAGGTTTGCCCTCCTTAAGTCCACCACCATTTACCTTGTCTGATCCACATTCAATTAATTTGACAATTGAAAAGACATTACTCCTGTACCATGTCACAAAGCGGTCCTGTACTCCGTCTCCTCACCATCACTGACACACTCCACAACTGCAGAATCATCTGAAAACCTCTGCTGGTGACATGAGTTGTACTGGAAGTCTGAAGTGTACAGTGTGAAGAGAAAAGTCGACAGCACAGGAGACCTGCTCAGACACACACCTTTTCAGTCGCACAACATGTGGTCTGTCAGTCAGGTAATCAATAATCCATGAAGTTGTGGAGGTGTTTACCTGCATCCTTTGCAGCTTCACATGTAGCACCATAGACTGTATGGTGAAGCACTTCAAATCAAAGTCAAAGAACATGATCCTCACAGTACTGCCAGTACTGTCCAGGTGAGAGTGCATTCTATGGAGCAGGTAGATTATGGCATTCTCAACACCCACCTCTGGGCGGTATAAAAACTGTAATGGGTCCAGGTATGTAGACACCCTCCCCTGGCTGCCACTAGTGGATGGCACTGAGTGTTCCTTTTGTGTTTGTCTTCTCGTGGAGTTTGCTTCTCTGTGTATCCTCTGTGCTTTTGTATTTGTAAATTGTAAAGTTTAATTCCTTTTCAAGTAAAGACTTTGACTTAAACCTGCCTTTGCTACTGGTTTCTATTTTCTGCACTGCGGCAGCAAATATGGCATTGGCATTTCAAATGATGGTGTTGCAGACTCAGCAGGCCTGTTGCATGACAGCTTTTCAATGGTTTTTGAAGAAACTCCCAGAGGAGCCAGCCAGACACATTACCTAGGTGTGATACTGGGGCCAGAACAGATGTGTGTTTTTCTCACTATGTGCAATGCATTTGCCTGGTGTATTGAACAGAGGTATGGCACCTGCTTCCCAGGGTGGTGAAACAGATCTGGAACAGATTCGGGGAGGCTTGGGTGGATCAGATGCACTAGTTCACATTGCAGTGACAGAGTTGGATGGTTACATTTCAAACCAGTTTGAAATGAGATTAGTCACAGCAGGATTTTGAGGGTGAGCACAGTCTCAAGATTTTGAGGGTGAGACAGATCTCAAGACAAGACATAATTGTATAAGATGTGTTCTTTCCTCTACTGTTCTTTCCTACTGTCTATACCCACGTTCTTTTTTTTTATATATTTTTTATAATTTTTTTTTTGGGGCTTTGCCTTCAATGTGACAGGATAGTGGAGAGTGACAGGAAGCGAGTGGGAGAAAGACCCGGGGCGAGGTCCAGAAAGGACCAGGGGTTGGGAATCAACCCGGGTCGCCGGCGTACGGTGCAGGTGCCCCAGCCAGCCGCACCACGGCCAGGGCTATACCCACGTGCTTGAGTTGGGTATTTGAATGTAATGAGAAAAATAAGTGTGCAGACACAGCTGATTATTAACAGTAAAATATGAATGCATTATTATTTCTTCATTTTGAAAAATGTGAGGCCATCAGAGAAGGCTTAGCAGCCCCTAATAATCCGCGCCACTGTATTTCAGGAATTATGCTCATAACCCAGGCCATCTAAATGATGATATGGTACTATGATATTCGGTGAGAGCTTGGGGTTATGTCACTTTCAGTTGTCTCAAGTTTAGTCCTGCATAGTCAGATACATTACATATGTACATTGATAGAAATCACTGAAATTGCTGGTCTTCTTGTATCTATGCACATTCATTTTCTACAAACCCACACACCCAATGCACAAGATGTAATAGCATCTGTCTTTCTTTTGGCTGGTGTAGAGTAACCTGCCAACTGTCCCCCCAGGCCCCTCAGCCTGCCCATGGACCACCAGCAGGCTCGCTCAGTTGTTCTCAAGCGTGGGCCTCAGCATCCCCACGTCCCGCTTCTCTTTCTGTAAGTATAGATACCCCCCTTAAATCACTAGATCCTCTTTTTTGTGCCCTACTCTCCCCGTCAAGCTTGTGCCTCCTACAGCTCCTGGTTTCTTCAAGTTTTATTCCAGATGTCAGAATAAATTTCCTAATAAACAAGTCGTTGGTTTAAAGTGGAAATGAAGCAGTCAAATAAAACAGATGTCTATAGCACTAGTTAAATATTTAAATATACCATAAATACAAATAAAGTCAGAAATATGACCCGTTATTCAGAATAAAGCACAAACAAGTTGCATTAATTTCAGTTGTGCGCCGCCATCTTTGTTTTCAGAAAATGATGACGTCACAAGAATGGTTGGTACAACATTCTATGCTGTTTACACAGCGGCTGTCATAGCCTCACAGTTAGATACTGCCTCAACAAAATGAATATGGACGAATGGGATAGACCCACCAATGAGGACCGCAATCAAATTGCCTATGCTTTTGAGCCAGTAAGAGCAGTGGGAGTTTTAGTGCCCCCCACAGAGCCTGACTATGGAGGAGAAATAGATGATCGAGAGAGAGCTGAGCGCACAGAAAACCATCGGTGGTGCTTATGTGGGGGTTGTGTCCCTATGTTCACTGACATGGCACACATGGAGAGTGTCTGCTGCTAGGAAATGAACCTGGGACATCTCATCCAAAATAACAGATATATCACGTCCAATCCTACGTGCCATATGCTATCATTAAAGCGAGACGTTGGAGGTCGCAATGCGGTCGCTGAGGGACATCCGAGCCGAAACACTGGAACGCCCAAAAAACAGCAGTTAACCAACTAACACACTCTTGATAGGTTGTGCGGAGGGGGTAGGCTAGGGGACTACACTGATCACCTGAGACTACACTCATTTTTACACCCATACTCAGTTGTTCTGCAATGTATTATCATGGTAGAAGCTGCGATACAGTACTAGCATAGCATACATATAATAACAAGCACATACTGTAACTAGCATAGCATGAACCCTAAAATCTATGGTTGCTACAAGCAGCACATCCGTGCATTTATTTACTTAAAGTGAACAGCTTGTTATTTTATGTCAGCTTACATAAACAAATAAAAACTCAGACGCCTAGCCAACAGTCCATAAACTACGTCTACCCACAAAACCATGCCTGTCACAATCACAGACCTAGGCTACTACAGAGTAGCCTACACAAGTCAGACGTAGGCTAGCGTACCCACAACAGGTTCTTACCAGGTTCTAGTTCAAGTCTGTGCAAATAGTTTCCACTACTACTTGAGCGAAACAAATGCAATCATCGATAGGCCTACTACTCAATCACAAAAAGAAACATCTTACTCACAAATGAGAAGTTCGCTCCCCCGAGTTTATTCACCAATTCATCAACGATGCAACTGCATTTTCAGGTCGCGGTAATCCACAAGTTGTGCGAGAACATCCAAACACATTATTGCAACTGAAGTTAAATCTAATTAAGTACTGTCTCTGATAGGCCTACAGGCTACATTACAGCAGCCCTTGTTCTTGTACAAAAAACAAAAACAAACATCAACATAATTTGCGTAGGCATATTGAAATAAAGTGAACGTCCGCTAATGGATAAAACATCCACGAACAAACGCTAACCATTCTGATGACGTAGCGTCTGCATTTTTAAAACATGGCCTCTCCCTAGTGGCGAAAGTCGTTATTGACATGTCATTTTACAGTGAAACTACTTGAATATCTGGTTTAATGAAAATCCATGTATCTTCAAAAATGAAAAAGCAACCAAAAATGGTCACAGTTCTCACTGCTTCATTTCCACTTTAAATTTGTACTAAATATGAAGTTTGAAGGAGAGGGAATCTCAAGGAGGTGGAGTGATGCATCCCTTAACAGCATATATGTGAACAGAGACTTGTAATACCAACCCCACCCCAATACCACTATCAGCAAGTGTAACCCACCTTACCAACCAACCAGTCCATCAATAGTAAAGCCTTACCTCTTCTTTCCTCTGTTTGTATTGATGTGTTTCTCACAGACTTCTCCTTCACTCTGGTCTCCTTCACTTGTTTGGTCATGGCTCGCCTCCTTGTTTGTTGCTCACAAATATATGGACTACTGAAATGGAATGGCCTTTTTTTACAGCCCAATTTTTTTTACAGCTGTTCTTATATTGGGAACATTAGCAAGTAAGACTTGTCACAACTGGGTTTGACAGGTTTGTAGTACCTAGTAACAGGCCTGCACATAAATCTAATGACTATCATTATGGCCACCTTAACATTAAAATATACCACAAACTTAAAGGTATACTATGCAGGTTCAGGTATTTTTGGCGACTGTAGAGCTCCCCCTAGAGTTGCAATATATTTATAATTTACTCTGCCGTTGTAAATAGCCTACTTCTTGTGGCTTGTTCCCCATGTACACAATGAAAATGCTATTGTTGTGGAGGTGAAGGATTAACAACAGGCAAAAACTATCTCCAAAGAGCTATATCTACTGACAAGGTAATGTTTTACAATTGTCGCGAGATATCTTCAGGCCACTGTTCTTGAAGTTGCATGGCTGGTTCTCTCGTTAGTGACTCACTATGTCTATGCTGTATGGCTATGCTAAGTGAACGATTCCCCTATTACAATTTGTTTACCATCAAACTGGCTTCGTAAAGGTTATATTAAGGTGAAAATATTGCATAGAATTTAATAAATGTGTACATTTTTGTACAACAGCTATAGGCTATACCCTTTGTTTTTAATGTCCTCCTAATACTGTTATCATATTCAATTCTTAATGTCCATTCTTGCATCGACCCTTACTAAACCCTTCTCAACTCTAGGACCAAAGTAACCCCATATAATCAGTGACTGTGGAAGCTTAATAATACAAGCAGTCATAAAAGTCAGAAGAGGTGCAACAAAGTACTAATTATTAGTGGTGTCAACAATAATCGATTCGGCGATGCATTGCAATGCGGAGCATGCACAATTCAGCATCTGACATTTCGGAATCCAACAAAGCACCGACGAGGTGCGTTTGTGAAATGTACATATTTCATGCGTGTGCTTATTTGTTTATGTATTTTATTTTCTGGTATATTTACTTGCTTGGCCAGGTGGGGGCGCAATGAAAGGCAGGCCCATTGGGTGTCATCATAATCATAATATATATTAACCTGAGAAATTTCAGACCATTCATTTTAAGCAAAGAACATTTCTGATACACTTTTTGGTTGGCCAAATGGTGGCGCTATGTTAGGCATTGAAATTACAGATGTGAATATCATCACAATAATGTTATCCAAAATGTTTGTAAACTTTCAGATCAATCACTTAAGGCATTGTCCATTTCTGGCACGTTTCCTGCTTGACCAGGTGGTGGCGCTATGCCAGGCAGGCCCATTGGGTGTCTGGATATCATCATAATCATAATATCTATTAACCTGAGAAGTTTCAGATCATTTATTCAAAGCATTGAGCATTTCTGGCACATTTCCTGCTTGGCCAGATGGTGGCGCTGCTAGGCCTGTGAATTATGCATGTGAATATCATCACAATAATGATATCCAATATTTTATAAAGTTTCAGATCAATCACTTAAGGCATTTTCCATTTCTGGCACATTTCTTGCTTGGCCAGGTGGTGGCGCTATGCCAGGCAGGCCCATTGGGTGTCTGGATATCATCATAATCATGATATCTATTAACCTGAGAAGTTTCAGACTATTCATTCAATGCACTGTGATTTATGGCACATTTCCTGTTTATGTGGTGAGATATTAAAATCATATCAAATATATTACAACATTCAAAAATCCATTCACAATTTAACATCAGCGACATCTTGGCATAATGTTTGCCAAATTTCAAATGAATCTGACAAACCGTCTAGGAGGAGTGTGTTCAAATTCATCATGTGGCATCAGTATAATTGTCATTCTTTCTGTTGCAAGTTGGTGGCGCTATGCCAAACATGCATTATGGGCATGTGAATATTATCATTAAAGGTCCAGTATGTAGGAAATAATGGAAAATAAACTGTAACCATTCCAAAAATGATCACCATATGTTGTCAGAGAGTAAGGAAACACCACTAATTGAAGTAATGGCTTATTTGACAACATTACTCTAACCCGTAAAACCCCGTAAAACCCATGAAAAAAATGAGTTACAGGGCGGAATCTCTTGGAATTTTCGTTTATGTTTTGAACGATTTATTCTAGAATAGCGTGATAATAATGGGCTAGCTGCGTCCTCCTATTTGGGTTGCCAAATTAGCAAAGGCCAACTGTCAACAGCTGTCAGTTGTAGTCATGAACGCCCACTTAGAGGCAGGAAAATTTCCAAAATTAAAACAAGAAACAAATTAGGCCTAAGTGGACATCGGAGGAGCTTCCTGAGATGGTGACGTCTTCGTCAAACAAAGAATATCAAGTCTGACGCAGAGCTGGCCATATTTCTCCACAACAGGTAGCCTAGGCTAAACTTCATCTGCATCGCTAACTTCAGCTAAATATGTTACGTTGGTTAGAGAGGTATTTTTTGTTTTCACTGTTTCCGTAATGTGTAGCTGGGTCATAGTTGGAGAAACGTTAAAGCAGCTGCAGGTCAACTAACGTTATTAGCTAAGTCTTCATTACATCTGGCAACCCAGAAGAGGCTCGCGTCTGGTAGTCTTGAGAACGTTCACCAGTGTTTTGATTTTGGCCTACAGAACGTTCGGTAACAATCCTACAAATCACACCTTTAACCCTTAGAACCCTAAGCTGTTTTTAGGGCATTTTCACTACCTTTATTCATAAGGATTTATTGGTCATTGTAAGAGCCACACACACATATTATATGTTGTTTTTTTCAGCAGAGTCTAGGCTATCCAGATTTGCCATCATTTTATGTATTAGTACTAGCATTGATTTTATTTTGATTTTTAAAGAATTAAAATATAAAAAGCCTAATATAAACTTTTGACATGTATCTCACCACAGCAAGCTCATGGCTCTACATGCATTCCATGTGTGTGTAGGGCAGACTGTCCTGAATCTGGCAATATAATTGCCATGTTGGAGGGATACTCTGGGGCTGAGCAATTTACAGAAATATGTGGTGTGTGATTTACGGAAATAAATGCCATTTTTTATTTAGTGATGAAAAATGACCTTTCTGGGCTCCATATCTGTGACACGAACTGATCTGACCTGACTTGACCCGAGTTTGCGTGTTAGCTTGTGTGTTCCTATGGTGAATGCACTTATAATGATTCTCAACTTTTTACTGCATTGCCATGAACAAAGGAAAGGGAAAAAAGTTGTTTCTTTGTTGAACTAATTGGGATGCAATGTGAGCCTTGAATTGGATGCCATGCAGCAATTTGCTAGGATCTCAAAACCGGATTATGAACATGCTTTGCCGTTGAGAAACACACGATAGCGTTGGATTATAAACATGCTTTGCCACAAAAACAGACAAACACGTGGGGTAAGTCAAGCTATATGAAGTTATTATTTTGCTGTCACTTCGTCTTAAATGATAGCTATGTGTCACCTCTTTCATCTGACATACGTGGCATATCTATCCGATCACGGGTCCGCGAGTAATTCAAACGAGAGTAATGGGTGTGTTGGTTTGTGTACGTGCGTTATTATTTTGCAGTCACTTCGTCTGTCTTTATAAGCCAGAAGGATCGATATACATGGTACCAATGGATAGCCCTGTGTCTCCTCTTTCATAATATGCTTGCCATATCTATGCGATCACGGGTTCGCGAGTAATTCAAATGAGAGTGGGTGCGCAGGTGAACGCAGAGAAGTATAGACTGTAATAATGATGCAATTTGATTTAATTTCATGATTTTTTTTTTATTTTCATACTTGATCCTACAGACAAGTGTGTAGTCTCGTTGGAAAGCCCCACTTCTGCTCTGTCATGCAATAAAGGTTTCATCTCGCTGCAATGAAAAGCTCCGGAGCAATCTAACAGAGAAGAAAGGGTGTGTTTTTTGACGCACTTTGCATCAATCGGGTTCTAAGGGTTAACATGGTCTTCAATGACCTGTGAAATTTAAAACATTTCAAGCCATGCATGGTGATTTATGACACATTTATTGTTTATGTGGAAGGGTATTAAAATGATGAAAATCTCGTCAAATTACAAGATATAAAAAAAAGCTTCACAATTTAGAATCAGAAGCATATTGGCATCATGTATGCCAACTTTCACATGAATCTGATCAACCGTCTAGGAGGAGTATGTTAAAATTGATCATGTCCACAATGCACAAAATCCCAATTACCTCACTTCCTGTGGGCGTGGCTAATGGCATGTTAATACAAAAGTTGATTGTTTTTGGGAGTTACACACACCCACCAAATTTGGTGTGTGTATCTAAAACTATATGCCAACCACAAATCACAGTGACATAAGGGGGTGCTATGGAGTTCCTGGGCCAAGCCCAGCGCCAAGGCTTTTCCCCTGTGTATTCATGGTACCTCTTGACGTGTGTGCCAAATTTCATGCGTTTTCACCGATGGGAAGAACTTCTTTTGGCATCACAAATCATCACATTTTAGTCCGCACAAAATCCCAAATACCTCACTTCCTGTTGGGCGTGGCTAATGCATTGTACATACGAAAGTTGTTCATCTTGGGGAGATATACACACCTACCAAATTTGATGCGTCTAGCTGAAAAGTATGTGCCAACCACTGCCTCAATCACCTAAGGGGGCGCTACCGAGTACCTGTGGCCGGTTGCACAAAGCACCTTAAGTTTTTTCCCTTAAGTATGACCCTTAAGACTTAATTTCTCCTCAGGTAAGGGATTTACTTAAGGGTGTTGCACAGAATACCTTAAAATGTTTCCTTAGTTAAGGAGAAACGTCAAGGGATTTACTGCACTGAAAGGGATTTTCCGGCATGAAAATTCTATAGTTTCCACGGAGATTGTTCAACAGCTGTAGCCTAGCTAACTGCCTTTGCTGCGATGCCGTTAGTTAACCCACCGAACACAGTGCTTATATCTTATCATTCATCTTACCTTAATAATATTAGCGGAAATTATCCAGGTAGCAAGTAAAACATGTTATATACATGAACTGAACAATACTAGTTGGCAAGTTAGAAATGATCCTGACTGTCATCAGTGCACCAACGTTTTGCCTAGCGAACCGAACCGAAGCTCATAGGCTAACAAGACATCCACATGAATTGTTAATGTTAGCCTACGTAAACCAAACAATAACAATACGGCATGTTTCTGATAGGCCTATCTATTTGACAGAGGAAGCATATTGTTATATTGTTTTGAATGGTCAAAAGTAGTTAATAAACTTCATTTATCAGCATCAATTCAGTTAATAATATGGTTAAGGTAGAGTCAGATGTCCCTTAGGATTTTCCCCTTAGTTAGACTACTAAGGTCTTTTGTGCAACAGTTTAAGGGATTTCTTACAAGATAAGGACAAACCCTTAAATACTAAGGGAAAATGTTAAGGAACCCTTAAGGAGAAAACTTAAGGGTGTTTGTGCAACCATTTTTATTTTAAGGGACCCTTAAATCAGATTTTAAGGGAAAAACTTAACTTAAGGTGCTTTGTGCAACCGGCCACTGGGCCACGCCCGGGGCCAAGCTCTTGTACCTATCTGCGTTGCATGACACCTGACGTGTGTGCCAAATTTCAAGAGTTTTCGCCCATGTTAACCACCTCAAAAAAGGAAAGCAAAAAAGTAGAATAACAATAATAGGAATCCTTACAAAAACAATAGGGCCTTGCGCCCTTCGGTGCTCGAGCCCTAATAATTCAATTTAATCATAAATTCTACTGAAGGTTCTGCGCCCATCTCCCTACCCATCGGTGGGATACTTCACGAACCCTTCGTTCAACACACAACAAACCATATATTAGAATAAACAGCTGACCTCACCGAACAGAAAGGTGTAAAGCAGTCCCCTGTACAGTTAGCCGTTCCAGAGTAATCCAGTTTTGAATTTGCAGCAAATTTCGACATGCATGGATGTCCCCAAATTTGGGCTTTAGGTTTTACAATGTGTTTAAATTATTAAACTTATTAAAATGCCATGTCCAATACCCTGTACCATTCAATTTTATTTTATTTAATGATATTTATGTCAAAGATACAGGAGAGTGATAATACACACATAGCAGCCAATAAAATCTGTTGTTCAATATCTGACTGCTTGTATTGCCTCATGACCTCAAAATTTGCCTTGTTGTGTGCAGTAGAATTTTGATGCATCGCAATGCATCGTAGAATCGAATTGAATCGAATGCACACCCCTACTAATTATGATGTTTTGTTTGTGAATCCAAGGGAATTACCAGTGCATGAAAATGCAAAACATATGGTGTAAAATATAGTGTTAAAACAGATCATGTAGAGATAGTTAAATGGTTTTGCTTAGGTAGACATGGTTGTTGCAATGCCAAATAAAGCTGGTTCTATGATGGTTGCTAGGTTAATCATGTTGGTTGCTATGGAAACTGACATAGATGCTTTATTTCAATGGTTGGCCCGGCAGGACACTGAAGATTATGTGTAGGGCAACGGATCCCAGGAGATACAACTCATAAAATCCAAAATATCCAAAATATTTCAAAAATGAGTGTGGAAATGTTTTCCTTAGGTGCAAATGAGACAGAATGTAACATAAAATGATTTTTTACTACTATTTTTTCACTCTTGCCTGTTTAAGGGTTAAAGCACAGCACACGTTCAATGCCTTGTCTCGCAATAAGCGGGTGGAAATCGAATACTCTTTCCACAAAATAACGTGAATGGAATTTTGTTTGTTTAAATCTGAGGTTTTATGTGGCTGAAATCATAAAAAAATGTGATGAAAATATGTGAATCTGTTCGATCTGATAACATGCATTCAATGCAGTTGACTGTTAAATGTTATGTGTTTCGTGAACAAACAGCGTTGTTGTTCATTGATCTGTCCATTGTGCTGATTTTGTTCGAGACGATGTTTATCTCCTTCAAATGTGCGCTTATAAGGCCCAGACACACCACGCCGATTTCAGCTGTCGGGTGTCGTCAGTTGTATTGTTGGCACCGATTACATATGTTAAGCATGTTTTGTTGATTTATGGATAGGCCTACTGGTATTCAGTGATTTTAAGCCTCAATTAGGCCAGTATGAAGTTGGAAATTATTTGCTGGCAAAGAATCATTTATGAATGCACTTTTAAAAAGGTTGTGGAAATAAAATGTCTTTAATATATATATGATATGATATAATATATACATGATATTTAATCAGTTGTTGAAAGTCATCATTGCCTGGAACACACAAAAGATGGCATTTACTGCAGAGGCGTGTGTGGGTTAGGGCCAGCGGACGGGATTTTGGGGGCGAGGCTTAGCTGTCCTTACTTACTTTAAGGGAAGGCTCACATTCACCCAATTTGAAAACCCCTGAACTAGAGTGGTTAGTGGTGTTCGTTGGCACATGATTCTAATTGCTATTGTGATCTTATAATTGCCAATGTAAAGTCTATGGGGAATTTTTAAATAGTTTTTAATTCATAGTTTAAAAAGTATAAAAGTTACACATATGAAAAGTCATAGCCACCTGGTCCATTTGAAAACCTACGTTACGAAGTTTGAATGAAGTTTCTATGTTAATGGGTTCAAGAGAAATTGCTTACGGAAAAAGTGATATATAATAATAAAAAGGAAGGACTAGGAAGAACAGTACAGTGCATTTCCATGCACTGTAATAAGAAGAAACCAAGCCACCGGATTCCAATAGAGAGGATGCATCTATTCTGTCACTTATACTGTAACTTACTATTATTGGTCTCTTACATCTATCCTACAGGCTGCCTTATTAAACTCATTCCCAGCCATATTTGATGAGCTGCTCCAGATGTTTACTGTGCAGGAGGTGGCAGAGTTTGTGCGGGGCACCCTGGGGAGTATGGCAAGCACAATTCACATTGGACAGTCCATGGATGTGGTGAAACTGCAGTCCATTTCACATACTGTGGACAGTAGACTCTTCTTCTTCCCAGGTGAGAATTTGACCCTGGCTGTCATTGAAATGAGCACTTGTTTGAAAGAATAGAAACTGTTTTTTTTTTTTTTGAATATGAAATAAATCTATCTATTCATAGGACTTAGGACATAGGATTTGTTGTGGCACGCCCCATATACTCTATATTAAAAAAACATCTATAGACAGCAACATAGCTAATTTGTTGAATGTCAGCTGAAAATGTCACAGATCCTCAGTGTTTCCCAAACTTTTTGCTCTTGCATCACGCAGCACTATTTACTATGACAAAGCACACACCAACATGATATTAAGCATACAAAAGCCATGGCATAGGGTTGTTGCTGTTTTTTGCCCACCTCTGTTAAAATACTAATTTTGTCGCATGTCGGGAAGCTATGTACGAACCAATGACTTGAGCATTATTGTAACCTAACGTCTGTCTACCCCAGTTTTATTTTTTTTCCTGTTCAGTGCGCCAAAAGTGGTGAGTCAGGTTCATGGTTAAGCATCCTTTTTAAGTATTCATACAGTTTTTGTCAATGCCTTTCAGCTGTACAACATGACATGGCGGACAACGTTTTTATCCATCAAGTCATGTTGTGCCGGGTTTGAGGTTTGATTGGCTGTTTGTTGCACGCAAGTGGAACATTCCTTGACCAATATAGTGTGGGGAAGGAATCCGGAAGTTTGTCATTTTTAACGTTAGCATTTTAACATTTCCTGATTCATAAGAAAAAATCTCTGTGCAAATATAAATAGTTTTTTTGAAAATAGGGTTTGAGGGTATAGGGTTTGGTTTAAAATTTATTTAATATTCGGTCTTTTGTCTAGAACTGTTGTCTCTTAAAACTAAAGATTAAGCAAAAAATAAAATGAACTACTGCATGTTGCTTGTGTGGTGCAGCAAGCAGAAATGTTTAAAGGTATCAGTGGTTACAGATAACTCCTCACTCACTCCCCTATTACTGTAGTCCAACCAGTGTTAAATTGGAATCTCTAGAATTCTAAGAATAATACCACAGAAGTAGGTAACATTTGAAAATATAAAAATATAGTTTATTTTACATGTATTTCATGAAGGAATGTTTGAGGGCACATGCAACACTTAGAGTTTATCCACCTCTTATTAGAGTTGATAGATAGATAGATAGATAGATAGATAGATAGATAGATAGATAGATTCATAGATAGATATACTACATTCATCCCCAAAGGGAAATTACATTGTTCCAGCAGCAGGGAGATTGGCTAAAGGGTCAAGACAAGTCTCTCCAGTACCTTCATGATGTGTGATGTTAAGGCAACCTGTCTGTAGTCATTTAGGGCAGATGGAGAAGGTTTTTTGGGACCGGAACCAGGCAGGATGTCTTCCACAGCAAAAGCACCCTCCCCTGGCTAAGGCAGAGGTTAAAAAGGTGCTGCAGAATACCGCAGAGCTGTTCCGAACAGACCTTCAGCACCCTTAGGCCAGAGGTGGGCAAACTACGGCCTGCAGGCCGGATTCAGCCCGCCAAGCACTTTAATCCTGCCCACCGAGCATTTAATTAGGTTATCAGGCTGCTCGCTATTTTTTTCCTGTGATGGAGACAACATTGGTTAGCTTTACTCCAAACTGCTTTTCACTCTTCTTAGAGAACGTTTACAAAGTCAGTCTCAAAACATCATGTTACATAGAGATGACACTCTTTGTTATCTCCTTTGCAGCAGATCTAACTTGAACGTTATGCTACTCCATTTAATTGGGAATAGTTTGAGCGCGCACAAGAGGGAGAGAGAGCAGCAGGTTCCATCTGGCTTGTCATTGTTGATAATTGATATCTCTTTCTTATAAGAAACTTTTAAAAGGAAATCATGAAGGCAACAGTAGTTCCCACTACTGACCATTTAGAAACTGTGAGAGGGCACAGCCATAGGCATAGAACTAGCCATAGTGGAGTTGGAAGAAGATTATTGAGAGCGAAACGTGAATTATTCTTAAAGTGACAGTGCACCATTTATACATGTGTTAAACAACATCAAATTAGCAGTATTTTTTTAAGCAATTAATATAACAAAATTACTAATTGTAATCATTTAACCCTTAGAACCAGATTGACACAAAGTATGTCAAAAATCACACCCTTTCTTCTCTGTTACATTGCTCCAGAACAGTTCATAGCAGCAAGATGAAACCTATAGCGTGACAGAGCAGAAGTGGGGCTGTCCAACGAGACTATGCACTTGTCTGTACGATCAAGTATGAAAAAAATAAATAAATAATGAAGTGTCCTGAAATCGTCATGAAGGCTTCTGGATGTTGTGTGACCTAGCGTTCATGGGCTTCGGAAAAACCTTTCTCCGAGTGCAAACATCATCATTCCGCGTCATTCACGTCACTTAATGTGTGAGTCAGAGGTCGGAAACTGGGGCTAGATTTTGCTAACAGAGTTGCCCAGTTAGGGGCTCGTCATCACTTTTGTCGTCACGTTGTAGTTCGTTTGTAGTCCATGTGGCCTTTCATGTCCAACAGTTTTAATGTGAACTTGGGAATTTGCGTTTTTGTCACTTGAAAGCTGCATATCTTTCTTTCACGAGCATCTTACACTACATTTTAAGCAAATACAGTTGATTGTTTAGGATTAGTGAGTGTATGTTTAAACCTTTATTGTGGCATCCGTGTTTGTCACACATTCCGATGGCAAAGCACATGAACACTTGCTGTCCGAAAAACAAAGTAGCCATGGGGGTGGTCCTTGTCATTCCGAGGTGCTCTGAATGCACCATTAGTAACTTAGCGGTGACTATATTGATGACGTCACACACAGCGTTGGCATCAGCTGATGGCGGGATGTAAACAGCAACAGCAATGGCACAGAGGGGTATTCCAGAAAGGAGGTTTAACAAACACTTAGATAAAACTTAACCTCTGGGTTGTCTGAACCTGTGGCGACTAAACCCGAGCTGTCGGTTCCTAAACACCGGTTACCAGTTAGTTCAATCAACCCTGTGTTAGATAACCTAGAGTTGTGCGCGTTCACGGCGAACTTATAAAGGCATCATCTATTGAGAGTCGAAACCATGAGTGAAACCGGCGAAACGAAGAGCACCGTATTTTTCAGAGGCAGAGTAGTCGAGGCTTACAAGGAGAGAACTGTGATAACAAAAAAAAAGAGCAATACTTAAGCATCTGCGTCCGAGACCTTGCTTGGCAGAGAATAGCCTAACTGACTGTGTAAATGCGTACGTTTAGGATAGCCTATTTAATGTCAAAAGCACAATGAAATAATTCAGTGGACATCACATATTGTAGCCTATTGACTGCTTTAAATGATGCTATCTTAAACTAGCCTACCTTGTCACAGATTGAGTGGGCCATAGAATTCTTTGAGAATTCCAATGTAATTTTCTATTTTAACGCAGGTTCTGCAGCTGTGGGCCAATTTAAACTTTTGCGCCTCCATCATCGGAAGGGTGAAGAATGTCGGAAGGCATGGGTAGCCTATTGAACACATTTCGGTGCATATTTGAAAAATTTAATAAGTGATGCTAATCTGCCAGTTGGTGAAACTACAATTTAATGATCCTCGTGGGTTTGTGTCCAGGAAACGAATGAAGTTGCGCATGAACTGCTTTAGCGCAAGGCAAACTTTACGCACTGACCGATAGCTTGCCGATATGTTCTGCGTCTCCAATACTAACATTACAAAACTTCGCGGTCGGGAGGCGATCATCGATGCACATAATTTGAGAGAGGCAAAAAGTGTAGCCTATTGAAAAACTATTTTATCCCAAATGCCATCGGCATTCTTAACCAAACTAGTGACAACACACATACCTGGCTGAGCTGTTATGTAGCCTAGTCTTAAACTTATTTATTCATTTTCTATATGTTTTCCCTTTTTTGTAGCCTACTGCACTGTAATTATATCTTCAGTGTGTCTGAGATGTTTTTTTGTCCATCCGATGTCTGGTGAGCCAAAGGCAAATGTCCACTATGGTGTTGGCTAGATAAGATTTATTCTATTCTAATCCATGCGTAGCCTAATGTAGGGATGGAGTCGAGAATGCTTTTCAAGTAGCCACATTTAGGATTCAGCGGAAAAACTATAGTGCTCTTGTAAAACTCGTTTGGAAAAGAAAGGATGGGCTATCATGTGATGTCGTGGTCTTATCGCCCTCTCACGGCTTATTCCACAGATAAATATTAGGCCTACATGATTTTATGCTTCTTTGTCAATCGGACCTTCTTCAAAATGAAACGTCATTGCGTGACGTGTAACTAGAAAAGCATTTCCTGAAGGAAATACAGTGCATGCAAAGTTGTTGCTGGGTTTGTTGCTAGGGTAATTATAGTGGTTGCTATGCTATAAAGTGGTTGCTAGGCTGTCGCTAGGGTAATTATAGTGGTTGCTATGCTATAAAAGTGGTTGCTAGGTTGTTGCTAGGGTACTTAAGGTGGTTGCTAGGCTGTTGCTAGGGTAATTATAGTGGTTGCTATACTATAAAATTGGTTGCTAGGTTGTTGCTAGGGTACTTAAGGCGGTTGCTAGGTTGTTGCTAGGGTACCTAAGTGGTTGCTATGCTGTTACTAGGGTAATTATAGTGGTTGCTATGCTATTAAAGTGGTTGCTAGGTTGTTGCTAGGGTATTTAAGGTGGTTGCTAGGCTGTTGCTAGGATAATGATAGTGGTTGCTATGCTATACAAGTGGTTGCTAGGTTGTTGCTAGGGTACTTGTGGTTGCTAGGCTGTTGCTAGGGTAATTTTAGTGGTTGCTATGCTATAAAAGTGGTTGCTAGGTTGTTGCTAGGATATTTGAGGTGGTTGTTAGGCTGTTGCTAGGATAATGATAGTGGTTACTATGCTATAAAAGTAGGCTATGCTAGGTTGTTGCTAGGGTCATTATAGTGGTTACCATGCTTTAAAATGTGTAAATAGTAAAACAAAGTAAGAATAGTTAAAAGTTATTGAAATTGGGAGAAATAGAGAGAGGGATAGAGAAAATGAGGGAAAGTAAAGAAAAGGAAGTGAAAGAAAGTTGGGATGAGAAGTGAGCTATTCAGTTGAATGGAGAGGGACACAGAGAAGAGGTTCCATAGGGAGGGAAAGTAATCTCATCGCCATCTAGTGGTTGCGTTCCTAGAGTTTAGCGGATGGGATGGGATTTTTTTTTAGAAAAAATATATCTCGGTGCACATTGGGATCTTAATTTAATGCCTTCCATATGTTAGGCACTGGGGTCACCTCTATTGCTTCAAGTGGTCATACCTTATTTTTAGGATCAATCGTAAATCGAAGGGTAAAGTCACGTGGCTTTTTTGTAGTTCGTTTATGAAACAAAAGGAGCCATTTCGATTTTTTTAAATAAGGCAAAATAGGGTCTGACATTTTCACAGTTAAAAGATTATTACTGTATAGACACTGAAAAATATTTTTCAGTGTCTGATTTCATCGCTGATTTGGCTTCACAATATTTTTTTTAGAAATAGGTCTATGGGACTTAACATTGGAGCTGCTCTTCGATAGGAACGCAACCACTTGGGGTGCTGGTTTTCACTTTCCCTCCCTATTGAAGTTGCTGCAGGCAGTCAGTGAGAGAGCTAAGGTGCAGTTGATTGCATTCTAATTCCTTAATAGCCTATTATGATGTCATAAAGCTAATGTTAAGTCTATGGAGATTTTAAGTTTAGTTTTTATTTAAAATCTCAAAAAGTAAAAGTCGTAGAAATATGAAAAGTCATAGAACGAAAATTTGGTTCAAGAGCTACGCGTCAAAGTTTCTACGATAAGCGGTTCGAGTCAAATTAGGGCCTGGAATAATAATAATAATAATAAAACTAGAAATGCAATTCCAAGGAATTACCAGTGCATGAAAATGCTAAAGTTGTGATGTAAAATATCATGTATAGTTAAAACAGATAATACAGAGATGGTTACTACGGTGGTGCTAGGATAGACATGGTGGTTGCATAGCTTAATAAAAGTTGATAGTTTAAAAGTAGACTGTTTAAAAGCTGAATGTAGTTTAAAAGTTGTTGATAGACAGTAGATAGTTTAAAAGTTGTTGATAGACTGGAAGTTTAATGAATGTTGATATTCAAATAGTTTAATGGCTGTGTATAAGTAGATATTTGACGATAACTGAAAGTTGGAATGGCTCTAATGTTTGCTAGCAGTTATGCTAAGATTTTTAACTATGCTAACCATGCTACTTAGCTAATGTTTTATAGTAGTGCTAGCAATGCTAACATGCTAACCATGTTACTTAGCTAACGTTTTCTAGCAGTTTAATGAATGTTGATATTCAAATAGTTTAATGGCTGTGTATAAGTAGATATTTGACGATAACTGAAAGTTGGAATGGCTCTGATGTTTGCTAGCAGTTATGCTAAGATTTTAACTATGCTAACCATGCTACTTAGCTAATGTTTTATAGCAGTGCTAACAATGTTAACATGCTAACCATGCTACTTAGCTAACTTAGCTAACGTTTTCTAGCAGTTTTGATAAACATACTTACTATGCTAGCAATGCTAACTATGCTAACCATGCTACTTAGCTAACTTAACTAACGTTTTCTAGCAGTTTTGCTAAACATGCTAACTATGTTAACCATGTGACTTAGCTAACCTAGCTTATCATTTTTAGTAGTTATGCTAACTAGCATGCTAACAATGTTAACATGCTAACTATGCTAATTATGTGACTTAGCTAACCTATAGCTTATAGTGACTTAGCTAATCTATATTGATATAGACTAACAATGAAGTAAAGTTGTCCTTTTTGGAATGGGGAATAATGGCTATTTCTGTAAAACAGCGGGAGTAGGCGTGGTAGACCAACTGAATGCAAATTTACGTATGCAACCACGTCTGAGTGCTTTCTTGTCTCGGCACGCAACGTCATTAAGAAAGCGCTTGCCTCTGCAAAGATGCACATAGTATGATATACCTTAATATTATAGTTGAAAATACCTCCGAGAACTTGCCGCTCCACTTCCAATCAACTACAGTAGGCTATTCATCAAACGCCTATCAATAAAATAAGCAAACAAAGAGTACCTAGACCTTTGTTAATAATTATAAGGCTATCACAATTAAAATAATAACTATATGGTAGTAGGCAGACAATCTGTTTTGTTTTGCGAGCAAATACATTTAGCAAATAGTTTATAAATGGAATAAAGCTCCTTAAAAATTACCACGGAGGTCTGATGTGAATGACAGCTAGCTAAACCAATAAGACCATACCAATAGAATTAACTTAGCTTGGCTGTTAGCCTGGTCGGGACCAGGCTAGGTGCAGAGAATAAATCCCCATGGTAACTTAGGTGCCATCTCTTTTGTGAAACCAAGTCAAGGCTAAATTCATCCAGGATAACCTAAAAATCCCAGCTTAATCCCTTATCTAGGTTTTGTGATATACCCCTCAGGAACTGAAATCCCAGGTTTACCGCTAACTCTGGGTTAACATACCCAGTTAAGCCAGTAAACCTGCTTTCTGGAATACCCCCCAGGTAAATTCCCTTGGCATATAGAACGGGCGCAAGCTCACAGAAACTTCACAGTAAACATGCCCTGGATTGCACCCTCTGTTATTCACAAGCACAGCAAGCCCCCATCTTTCTTCTTACCACTCAGCCTGTGATCTCTATCAGCCTGCACAGTCAGAAATCTAGTGATGTTTGAGTCCGGAATATGCTACTGCATCCATGTCTCAGTGAAACACATTATACTGCATTCACTATATTCCCGCTGCAAGCGCTCCAAGCTCATCCATCTTGTTTGCCAATGACCTCACATTCCCCATGACGATCGATGGAATATAAGGTTTGAATATCCTTCTCCTTGCTTTCCTTAAGACACCAGTCCCTCGGCGCCTCAACTCAACTCCTCAGGGATTTGTTGCTTCGTTACTGATCGCGAAGGTAAACAATGCGGCCAGCAGCATTGCTATTGCGAGCCAACATAATAAATAAAAATACAAAAATGATATATACGAAATATACGCTATTTAGGCACTTGGTATCCAACCCGATTTAAAAAATGTTGTTTTCATATACATATAATATTGAGACATATCTCTCAGAAGCAATTGCCAAAAATCCCCAGTAGTCTCTACAACAGATAAAAGCAACATCACCAACATATCCTTTAGTTTAGCATACAGTTTACGTTTAAACAGAAGAAATTACCATTACCTGTGGTAATTGCAATTACCCATATTGATACCCCTGGACAAAGTACATCTGCTTATGTTATGAGGATAGAAAGGTGAAACAGCTTTTATAAAAACAATTCACAAACTCTCCTCAACAGAGAACAAAAGAGGCCTTGTACCTCCAGGCAAGGAGAAAACTAGCAACTTCCTTCGGTTGGCTACAAAACTGGTCTGAGGAGCAGTAGCACACAGGTTCTGAAAATCAGTAGCACTAAAAAAGGGGCCTACCAGCTCTTTCCCCATGATTCCAAAACATGACTCCGCCACCTCCTTGTAAACAAAACGTTTGAAAATTAGTCTTCATGTATTCCTGAGCCCACTGCAACCGTTTCTGCTTGTGAGCATTGTTTAGGGGTGGCCGAATAGTAGGCTTATGCACACTTGCAAACTTCTTGAGGATCCTATACCTTGAGGTTCGTGGGACTCCAGAGGCACCAGCGGCTTCAAATACCTGTTTGCTGCTTTGCAATGGCATTTCAGCAGCTGCTTTCTTAATCATATGAATTTGTCTGGCAGAAACCTTCCTTTATCTGCACGAACCCGCCTGTGCTCTGAATCAGCGACAAATTTCTTCACAGTACGATGATCATGCATACGTTTTTGGGAAATATCCAATGTTTTCATACCTTGTCCAAGGTAGTGCACAATTTAACACTTTTCACATTCCCCAGGAAGCCTAACTGAACTACAAGCACTCATTAATATAAAATGTTGGCATTAATTAGGATTTTAAAATTAAAATGATCATTGTTTCATGTTACACTCTTATATCAAAGGTCCTGTTCTTCATATGGACATTTTCAATAATCACTATTTTGCAAATGTTACCAGCACTACTTGTTCGCACGTAAATCAGCATTTTACATATTTCCATGTCGGATGTCCCGCAAATTGACAGCATAGACTAGCATCATACATTTAACTAATGTGCTAGCCGTTTGTGCATAACATATTCCCTGCTCCAGCAGACAGGGACAGATCCCCTGACACCAGCACCTTCTCTGTCCCCGTCACGTGGTTGTATGAGACCTCAGCACAGACAGACTCCTGCAGAGCAAAGTAGCGAACTAGGGTTGCAGCCCATACAGGAATATATGATCCACTTGATGGGTGATTGAACCGATTAGCACAAATGTACGACGGAGTATTAGGGCCACACATGAAGAAAAACATATTTTTGCCATGACGAGATTAAACTCGACATGTCGACTTTAAAATCGCCATGTCGACATAAAACTCAAAATTTTGAGAATAAAATTGATATGTCAACATTTTTTCATTCATAGTTCTTTTTTTCCATATGTTGCTGCGATCTATTATTTTTCTAAATTATTGCCACAGCCCATATGGAACCACGGACAGCAATTATTTTATCAGTTTTAACACTGAAACTATGCGTCAGATTTCATCTTCATATCCAATTTTGAATCCTTATCCAAACAGGTTTTACATTAGCATTGAGGGGACAGCATTTCCCCCATTGTTGCTTTAATTATCATGATATCATTATTATCACAATTATTATTGTTATGCTTTATTGTTATGTTACTCTGAGGCCGACACACCAGCTAACCAAAGGCATGGGCCTGTAACCATTCCAGCAGACATGCCACCACTTCATCCACTTATGCATAAAATGGACACAGGCACCCCAACATGGGATGAGGTTGTCAACATAGTAAAGCGGGCAAGGACGGCTTCAGCTCCAGGGCCCAATGGCATCCCATACAGGTTGTATAAGAACACGCCTGGTGTCTTGAAGTATCTCTGGCACCAAATGAAGCTGGCATGGAAAAAGGTGATCATACCAAGGGTGTGGAGAAGAGCTGGAGGAATACTCATCCCAAAGGAGAAAAACTCATCAACCATCAACCAGTTTAGACAGATAAGTCTGCTGAATGTTGAAGGGAAAATCTTCTTCAGCGTTGTGGCCCAAAGACTGTCTGCATTCCTGCTGAAAAATGAGTTTGTTGACACCTCAATACAAAAGGCTGGAGTTGGTGGTTTCTCTGGATGTCTCAAACATGCAAGCATCATCTGGCACCAACTACAGTCCTCCAAGAGGGAAAAGAAGGATCTGCATGTGGTGTTCCTGGACTTAGCCAATGCCTTTGGATCAGTGCCTTCTTTCAAGTCCCTGACAACATCACAAAACTCGTCCAGGCCTACTTCCGCGACATCCAATTCTGTGTGACAATGCATGAGAGCACTACAGCCTGGCAGCGGCTGGAACTCGGAATAATGGCAGGATGCACCATATCTCCTCTGGCATTCACCTTGGCTATGGAGTTGATCATTAGGGCTTCAGCATGGGTCGTTGGAGGGGAGCGTGTGGATGGAGGCCTACGTCTGCCCCCAATCAGGGCATACATGGACGACATGACCACCATAACATCTACGAAACCATGCACAAGACGGCTGTTGGAAAAGCTTCAAAGTAACATATCCTGGGCAGGAATGAAGATCAAACCCTGCAAGTCAAGGAGCATCTCAGTCGTCAAAGGCCAAATCACCAATGACACTTTCACCATCAATGATGAGCCAATCCCAACAATCCTACAGAAACCAATTAAAAGTCTCGGACGCTGGTACAATGCCACTCTCAATGACACAGAGCAAATAGAACAGCTCAGACAGGACACCATCAGCGGCCTGAAACAAATCAACAACACTGGCCTCCCAGGGAAACTAAAGCTGTGGTGCTTTCAATTTGGATTGTTGCCCCGCCTCATGTGGCCGATCATCATCTATGAGATCACCTCATCACATATCAGCCGACTGGAAAGACTGGTGAATGCTCAAGTAAGGAGGTGGCTTGGGCTGCCAAGATGCATGAGCAGTGTAGGGCTGTATGTTGATGGCCCACTCTCCTTGCCAATCTCAAGCTTGACTGAAGAGTACAAGTGTGCAAAGTCGCGACTGGAGATGACCCTGTCTGAGTCTCGGGACCCTTTGGTACACTGTGCTGCCCCAGCCTTGAGAACTGGCAATAAGTGGACACCAAAAGCAGCTGTTGGCCATGTGCAACAGGGCAGGGGGGGTTGGTTTTGGAGTGATGGCTCCTACCTGGGGGAAAGCTTCTCCAGTAGAGCGCCGGTGCATGGTGGTGGAGGAGATTCGAAGGCAAGAAGAAGCAGCCAGGTGTGCCGCAGGGACGGTGGATGAAATGGAATGGAATAGCCAAGAATAAAACATCATAGTAACATCACTGAGTGGTCCAAACAGGGTCTCAACTGGAAACAGAACTACTGAGATTGAAACATCGAGTCCTTTTGCGTAACTCTATGCACTTCAAAGCAGTTTATGTTTAAAGTGCTAACATTGTTCACAAAAGGTTGTGAAAACATCAACAACATGCACATCAGAGGACTGCTTTACTAATGTAAAATATAATTAGGCTACAATAGTTGCATTATATGCTTTTGCATGGTTGTGTGATGCTTGCATGAGAAATACATCCCAAAACAATACCAATTATATTGGTGCCATTGTTTTGGAATGTTTCCCTAATGCACTGGTAGGCAAATGGAAACAAATATTGACATGCTTTTTAATGAAATTACATTCGAATGCCTGAATGTAAGGATTCAGGAAAAACAATACCAGCTTTGGTGTATGGTAAATGGCGGAGTAGATAGGCGTAAATCACTGATCTGGAGATCTTTAACAGGAAGACTAATTATGCTACAATAGCTTTTGGCCACATTATATTCAAATTTGACTATACAATACTCAATGCTAGACAGTGTATTATGTCTCTGCTTTTATAGAAAGTTGCAAGAATCCACGTCGTTCTATTCAATGTTGTTACATAATTAAATAGCCTTCCAACAGGTTGAAGCGGCGCTTTGCTACCGTTAGTGAGTGAGTTTCTCTCGCGCATGACTCCATGCATTGAATGAACGCTCATACCACCACTTAATTGTATGCCTCTGATGACACCAAATTAGCAAGTATTTCCTCCTGATTGCAGAAACGTTTTTTTTTTCTTTTTCTGTCTGTAGGCCTACGCAGTTCCTTGATCAATTGCGCAGTAAATTATCAAACGAAGCACCGGGCATAATTTCACTCTGTGGCTCCGCAGACCAGCAGTGTCCGCGTTGCGGACGGGTGCCAGTCGGCGGCCCATAGTTTGAGAAACGCTGGACATATTAAGGGCTGTTTACAGTATTTTAGCTGGGGTTTCACCTGGAAGGCTCTATAGAAATCTGGCAACCTATTAAACAAAGTTAAACTGAGAGAGCGTGCCGTTCACAGACACCAGAACGAACGAGTTCACAGTAACGTGCATCAGGCAGTATACAGTACGTTCAGTTCACGTTCGCCCAAAATATGAACGAGTTCATGAACTAGCGTTCAATGAACGCGTTCAGGCACAACACTGATCGGCTGATATTCCAAACACAGGCAGGCAAAACCTTTCTCCAGTCTCTTGCCTTCTGGATCTTTTACTGTCGGTGCTGAATCCTCCTGAAATATGTATCCAGGACCCTATGTCCATGTGTGGCGCAAAACTATGGTGTTCTACATAGGCTCCTACTGCCTTTTCCTCAGCCGATTTCGCCAGAGGATTGAAACCACCAGTCCGCCCCAGCTCGAGCCGGCCCGGGCTCTACTAACTGACAGATGGCAAATGGGTGAAGTGTCCCTTTAACTTCGCAGTAGATATCACGCAACTGTAGACTTAATCAGTGTCTACTAAGCTTTTGTTCAGCTGCTGCTGGTACTGCCATCTGACCGTGATCATACAGAACCGTACAATAATAAAATTATTCCACCCAAATATAGACTATAGAGCAGGGGTCGGCAAGAGGCGGCCCGTGGGCCAAAACTGGCCCGCCAGCAATAATTCTTGGCCCGCTAAATTATTTTGGAAGTTTTTTTTTTTCAAAAAAGTATTTTTTTTTTTTATTTAACAAAAACGGTTTACAAATAGGCCCATATCCCCCAATCATACTGGGGGCGCGAACAGACAAAGAAACAACCATTCTTCTTGAAATGTTTAAATTCGTCTTTCGTCTTTAAGTCGGAAATAAAAAAACAATGTTGCTTGACTGACAAAAGATCAGATAACCTTACCTATATAACCTATATTAGGGCAATTCAAAGGAGGGGGTAGACCTGGAAGAACTAAGACATGAAAGTGATGCAACAGCAACCTTAGCCTATATTTTGGCCATGGCGAGACACATAAACAACAAAACTAATTCAGACAAAAGCGGCTTAAAAAACAGAACATTAGCCATATCACGGACACACAACTGGAGGTGGTGGTGCAGAGGTCTATCCTCCTGAACAATTTTAGTGACATTCAAAACACAATCGAACTATTGGTAGCGTTACTATTCAATGTGAGAACTGGCATCTGTCATTTGCCACAATGCTTCGGATGTCAGGTGTTACAGTTCTCACTGAAATCCGCAGGCAGTTCTCAAGATTTTTGTGGGTCAATCGATTCCTCTCGTGAGTTTTTATTGCCTTAATGGATGAGAAGGCAGACTCACAAGTATAAGTGAAAGGGAACATTGTCAACACATAAAACGCAAGGTTCTTAATTGTGCTGTACTCCTGTGAGCATGCCACCCAAAAGGCACTCACGGACTCCGCAGATCTGAACGCATCTTTGACCAGAGAGGTTGTTTGGAAATCAATTCTCAAATTTAGCCTTATCCAACGAGGGGACGATTGTTTTGGCCAGGGAGGACAGTTCTCCGCTAGGTCAGGTTGTGAGAGGGTCACGCACAAAATTACTTCATTCGGGGCAGAAAAGTCGGATTAGCTTGACGAAGTCTACCATTAGTCCCGTCACTTGTCTTGCCTGCGTTTTAAGAGTACTGAAATGAAAGAGCCTGCCAGTTGATATGTCGGACTCTAACAACCCTAGCTTGATGGTGAATGATTGGAGCTTTTCAACCATGTCCACGATGGTTTTGCCTTTTCCCTGTAGGTGCTGGTTAAGATTGTTTAAATGGCCAAATCAGCTAAAAATGCAACATTGGACTTTTTTTTGCAACATTAAACTTTTCGTCCTCTTTAAAGACGAGGTGATCTGCTGCTGCCTTACTCTTGCTAGACATAAGGAACGCCTTCACCTCACCCAGTAGCACACAGAAGCGGTCCAAGGCTTTACCTTTGCTTAGCCAGTGCACGCCGTTGTGCAGCAGCAGGTCATCATGGGTGGCGTCCTCTGAATCTGCCACAAGCTGTCAGAAAAGTCGATGCCGGGTGCTTGTGTACCCCTGACAAAATTGATGATACGCATCACTCTATCCATAACCCCCTGCAGCACTGAGCTTTGTGCAAAGGAAACTCTGGCCTGCCATGCTTTGTCTCGTGGTGCCGTCTGATATATTCTTTGCAAACAGCGACAGCTTCTTTGCAAATCAGACACACCGGTTTCACATTTTTGAAGCCAGGTAAAATGAACGGAAAACTCTCTTTCCTTGACCTTTGGACAGACATTTTATCCCAGCAAAATCTTAGCTAACTTCATTCTGCACGCTAATTAGCCTACTTGACATTGTAACATTGTATCTATCATTTGCGATGAGATGTTACATGGAACTAAAGGCCCCGTGTTGAAAAGAAGCTGATCACTGCCAAAAACATTGTAAGCTGCACATTTATTATTCACAACATTGAAATGGGAGGTGAGACAGAGTTCATTAAGAGTATTTAATTCGTAGCCTATCCATAGGCCTTCTACGTGTAGCTGCGTTAGGATTCCACCCACCGGAGCGGCATTTAATTAGCTTTTGGCCCGCCATCTACTGGTAAAAAAAAAGGCCCGCGGCCTAAGCTACTTGCCGACCCCTGCTATAGAGTTTTGTTAGCATGGGTTTCCTCCGTAGAAGAGACTAGCATTTAACTTCACAGCCTGCGATTAAAATCCTTAAATTCATGGACTTGTCTTGGCTTTATTTTTGAGACAAAGAAACTCTTGCCGCATTGTTTTCAGAAGCTTTGGCCCAGAGTGCCAGCAATCTAGATCATTGTTGATGATTTTTGTAGAGCCACAGCGTATTCTGTTATACATGTAGCTATGGACACATACTGTAGCTCGTTTTAAAGGTGAGACTTTAAGCTCTCTGTGGGTACAAACCATTTATTTTTTATATGCCTGTTTCTGAGAAATCCCAAGCTAAACAGTGGCTAGTTTTCATCAAAATCCCAGTTTTTTTTTTCTAGAAATGAAGATATAGCGTCTTTCATGAAATTTGAAGTGTTGCCTGTAAAGTTTCCGGGAAGTGACCTAGCGAGACCTGGCGAGACTGCGACCTAGTGATAAACCCACGAAAATAAATGGCCTGGTTTTGACCTGATGTGCATGCGTCACTGATTCGACCCAAAGCGGCAACCATCAAAAGCCGAGTTATGATAAAATGTCCAGATAAAATGTCCAGATCATGCATTTTCATGAGTTTTCGATCGTCATGTATTTCAGTTCTATTCATCATAAAGTTCCCAAAATCACACATAAGGTGTGTTAGTGTCTATTTTCGTAATAAAAAAAAAGCTAAAAATGCAATTTTGCGTTTTTGACACTCATAGTGTTAACAGCTGCCAGTCTTTGATAAGACGTGAAATATCCACTATAATTTTGTTTCTTTCTATTGCACCTGCTAGGGAATCTGTATTATGTGGCTAACATGCTGCCTAGCAGGCAGAGCCGGACAGTAACGGAGTACATTTACTTGAGGACAGTACTTGAGTACAATTTTGAGGGATCTGATTTACATCGAGTATCATTTTTGGGGAGTACTCATGACTTTACTCAAGTACATTTGAGAGGCAAATATTGTACTCTTTACTCCGCTACATTTCTATCCATAACCGTGAGTACCCGTACTACTTCTAAAAAAAAAAGGAAAAAAGAAAAATCTTGGAAACCCTCAATTTGTTGTTTCCCTCTCAAACGTGATTGGATTGTGCAGGCACCATTGATTGGGACAGCCTATCAGCAATCACCTTTAGCTTTCCGCCAAAGTCAACTCCATGGTCAGATTTAGATAAGAGACGAAACCATGGACGAAACAATGGATGAAGACGCATCAGGTCCATCCCGGGAATGTGCCAACCCGTGGACCCACTTTCGCTTCAAGTGTTTCAATTAAAAAATAGTATTTTGTATTTGAAATACGTATTTTAAATACATGTACAGTATTAGAAATACTGCCCATCCCTGGCAACATGGTAAAAAGATGAAAATGACTTGATGATTGAATTACTTTCAATTCCATTTACATTCTCCAAGGTATTAACATTAAAATTTTTCATAACTCCATGTAGGACATTTCTGTACATAAATGTAAGCACTGTGGCAGTAGTAATGCAATATTTAGAAAATGTACTCTTGATACTCAAGTACTTTCTTTTAAAAACAAGTACTTCAGTACTTTTACTAGTAGACATCTGACTACTTTTACTTGTACTTGAGTAAAATTTAGCAAAGGGTATCTACTTTTACTCAAGTAATGAAGCTGTGTACTCTGTCCGCCTCTGCTAGCAGGTAAAACATGTTTAAATTAGTGCTGTCAAACGATTAAAATAATTAATCATGATTAATAACATTAATGTCATAGTTAACTTGCAATTAATCCCACATTTTATCTATTCTAAATGTCCCTTGATTTCTTTTTGTCCCATTATTTTTTATCATTTTAATGCTCTTATCAATATGGAAAAGTGGATCGGCTTGCTTTGTGCAAATGTTTTTTTATTGAAAACAACATTGGCATACTGTAGTGTTCAATTTCACACTAACATTTTCACTTGGAGCAGTATAATCTCTCACACAATGTAATACACTGTCCATCAATAAAAGGGTGAAAAAAATACTTTGTCACAGAAACAGCCCTTTCTAAGGGATCAAAACAGAGCGATACAAAATAAAATTACAAAGTGCACATGTAAGGTAAACTAGGACTCTATTACTCTACTAGCCTATAGTACAGTTAAACCATGGCTTAATACTTTTCTCAAGTTTGCTTTGAACATAGCAGTTAGGCTACTATTCTTTATTCACCAGAACCCAGCCTCTTATTTCAGAAAGAATGAACAGTAACGGTTACCAATAAAAGGTAAGGCTACTACTACTTTGCTTTGAGCCATTTACTCAAACAGACAAGCCTGTTGACATTTTCAGACAACCAGGAAGCTCGCTTCTTTTGCACAACATACCCAGACAGTGAAAACAACCTTTCAGAGGGTACTGATGTGGCCGGTGTTGCCAAGTACTTGCGGGGCATTTCACTGTGTGCCCCTTCATGTGTAGACCACCATTTCTGGGGACAGTCATCCATGCCAATAAGAGGCTCTGCCTTGTAGCGCTCCAGATATTGCTCAATACTGTCCTCCTCTTCATCAGACGAAGACTCGTGTGCAAGCATGAGAGTTCGAGGTCCCACTCTCAACTTGCATAAAGTGCTCTGCAACCGCGTCAGCGAAGTCCCTCAGTCAAAGCATGCGACTGAAGTGTCCACTGTGGATCAAAGTAATGGGCTGTGACCCCGAGATAGTTGTGATTACTAATGGACGTCCAGTAATCACCAGTGAGCGCGACTACTTTTGTTTTCTCAAATGCCTGCTGTAACTTAGCCTTCTCCGTTTCGTGCAATTTCTGTATGTGGCTTGTAATGGTGGCTCTCGAAGGCAATTCGTAGGTCCAGTCGTTGGCTGCAATGCGAATAATATTAGCGAGACCCTCGTCCTCCACAACGTTAACAGTTCACAACAACAAAACACACAGATCACTTTGGTCTTGTCAATGGAACCATTTGGCAACTACATTCAGAATACTATTGGCATGCATTTCGACGTCTCATGCTAGCCATACACTCAAAACGTAACGTCAACTCTTTTAATGGCCCAAGTGTGTATGCAGCGTGCCTGATGTTTTGTTTCCGGTCTAGCTAGATCTGGAGTGGTGTTGAAGTTTTTCTAACGTTACTAGTTGTTGCAACAGCATATGAAAAAAACTACAAAGTGTGCTAGGCCAAAAAAAAAACGTTAATCACGCGATACAAAAATTGATGCCGTTAAAATGGGTTTACGTTAACGTCGTTAATAACACATTTAACTGACAGCACTAATTTAAATGGCTATAGCCTACATTTAAAACAATTTATTAGCTAGAAATGATGCCACATGTCTACATGCAATGCTATTGCAACCACTTTGAAAGTTTGTTTAAATCCAGTGACAATGCTGTCCTGGAAATGGAAAAACACACTACTGGGCCCTAGTAATAGTTCCACTTTTCCGATCTGCTGAACTCCTTCTCAAATATTAAAAAAAAACTCTCTGAAACTCGATATGGGCTTGCCTGCCTGTGAGTAGCTTTTCAGTTGTGCTGGATTACTGTTCACTGCAAAGCAAGCAAGGATGAGCGCAATTAACTTAAAATAATCTACTGCTCAAATTTAGGGCCACTCCAGCGATTTTTCACATTGATCTCCATTTCTCGAGGTCACTGATACTGTCTGGACGAGAACAACCGGTTTTACCTATCTTGAGTTGCTGCAGCCAAGAGCCAAGGCAGTCAGTACAACACTCTAGGGCAGGGGTGTCCAAACTACGGCCTGTGGGCCAACTGCGGCCCGCCACGCACTTTAATCCGGCCTGCCTAGCATTTAATTCATTAGGTTATCATATTTTTTTCCTACCTATTTTTTTCCAGCATAGACAATGTTGTGATTAACTTTAGGCTACTGCAAACTGCTTTACACTGTTCTTAGAGAGTGTTTACCATGTCAATGTCAAAACAGCTTGTTACATCGAAATACATAGTATCTCCATTGCAGCAGATCTAACTACGTTATGCTACTCCATTTAATTGGGAACGCATTTGAGCATGCACAAGAGGGAGAGAGTGCGACAGGTTCCAGCTGGCTTGTTATTGTTGATAATTGATATCTCCTTTTTATAAGAAACTTTTAAAAGGAAATCGCGATGGCAACAGTAGTTCCCACTGACCATTTATAAACTGTGAGCCATAGGCACAGCACTAGCCATAGGCTAGTGGAGCTGGCAAAAGAGTCTTAAAGGAACACGCCACCCAATGTCAGTAGTAATATATGTTCTTACCTTAACTTTCACGAGTTGAGTCATACCTCTACCGTGTCTGTACGTGCACTCAAACGCTCTGGTGCGCAGCGCGAATGTGTTAGCATGTTGCTATGCTAGCGGGCTCAGGCGTAGCCATAGAGGGAGGAAGATATCAGTAATCAAAAACATCCATGTTTTCCCTACTTAAATACAGTTGCACGAGTAGTTGATAAAAATGTGTAAGGTCACACAACATGAAATGTGGCGATTTTCCAAACGAATAAACAGGAGAACTACAATGTGTGGCGCAATAGCACTTGGGAGTACTTCGACCTAGCGTAGTAATATTATTTAACACCTAATTGTAGATCCCAGCCATGCTTTCCGCCGTTTGCAGCAAAGCGGAATTCTATGAAACATGAAATCACTATAATACTTCTGCTTGTTATCACAACCTTTCACAATGCATGTTATAACTATGATTGTTTACAATCTACTTTACCACTACCTGCTACTTCAGGGCAGGTTGTCTCTATTTACGGAAATGACTGTGTGTGTGCCTCGGAGGGGGAGGGGGAGGCTGAGGGGTCGGCTGAACTCTGTGGTGGATCTACAATTAGGTGTTAATTCATATTACTACGCTAGGTCGAAGTACTCCCATTTGCTATTGCACTTGGGAGTACTTCGACCTAGCGTAGTAATATGCTAGTTGCTAGTAGTTGTCAACGTCTACCAAAACCTTAATATCTAAGCCTCTGTAGCATCTAGAAACATGAAATAAAAAGCATGCTGCGCTACGCAGCAACCAGTGGGAGATTCAATGTTGCGCTATGCAGCCTATATTACACGCTATAATTTAGCCTGTAATATTCAACATTTTTGAATCCATAAAAATTAACTAACAGACCCTAGTATCGCATCGAATTTCATTGCTACAAATTATCGAATAGCTACAAAAGTATCGAAAATAATGAAATTGTTGGCTTAAAGAATCAATATTGTATCAAATTGTGATATAACTTGTGATATACACCCCTAAATGGCATCCTTATAATTACTGTTGTTTTGGGAAGTATTTCTCATGCAAGCATCATGCAACCATACTGAGTAATGCAATGAAATCATTGTAATAATTTGCAATTTTACGTTAGTAAAGTAGTCCACGAGTTTGCATCCCTGATACGAGACGGCTTGTAGTCCAGTGTCTTTTGCTGGTGGCAGAAGTGTATCAACAGTTATATTTTACAGATGTAACGGGTATAACGTCCACACAGAGACACATTCACGCTGAAGAATGCTATTAAAAATCGTCTTATTAATTCCAAATGGAGACACCAGGGCAATTTGTTTGGTACACTATTTGACAATCTGTCTGCTTACAATAAACATTCCGTCTCAGTCGTTTCTGTGGCTTAGATAAAGAGTTTTTAAGGGGGCTTCAACATGGGTTTTTGTTCCCTGCGGCACACAGCAAACAGTTTGGGAAACACTGCCCTAAAAGATCAAAAATAAATTAATGGAGTTTTGTATTTAACAGCGTTGATGTCTTTCATATTTTGCTCTCTGAAATGTTGAAACCATGTCTGCTACCAACTCCCCCAGAATCACGTAGAATCTTACTTCCTGTGGTTCTACACCATATCCACCTGCATCTTAGACAGCAGAAAGAGCTACTCATCTGTTCCGGCATTCTCAGTAGAATTTTCTCCATCATCAAGACCAGCTCACTGGTAAATCCTCAAAAAGGACACACACACACACACACACACGTAGGGCTGTTACTCTATAAGGGTATAATAATAAATTAAGAGGTTGCAATCTTTACATTGACTAAATTATGCATTGCATAAAATCCATTGTCTTTATTGAATGAATGCATCATTGAATTTCAAATAGTTCAAATAGTTAATCTGCTATACACAGGTTAAAGAGTCAAAGTGACATTTGTACGAGCAGTGCAGCCAGAAATATGCAGGTGTGGGAGAGAGTGTCTTTCTCTTAAAGCCCCCCTGTGTAAGAAATTCTCCCATCTAGTGGTTAGGACCAACTTCTCAAGCGCTGCCTCGTTTAGAACTATGGGAGCCGTCTCACATCAAAACTGATACTAGTTCTGGACTCCTAGCACGTCGAAGCATAAACTTCTCTCTGAAAGCGTAACTTTTGCCAAAATACACCCTTAGGGTGTTTTTGTGAATGTACACGAGTCAAACTTTCGTTTAAAAGCATAATTACGTCTGAAGTGCCATTTAAGCTTGTTCGTGTTGTCGTTTTTGGGTCAAATGGAGTTTTGAATGGGAACTACTTTTTGATACATGATCACGTCAAAATCGCTATTTTTAAAACACTAAGAAGGCTCGACACAACATGAAACTTTGATTAAAGTATCATTAGTGTCTCTACACTGATGATATTGTACTCTACACACATGAACTTGAGCATTGAGAACATGTTCGTGTACACAGTTTTTCACTAAAAGAAAGGTTTTGAACAACTCACTTGGGTTTTCTGCTCGCTGCCATCATGCCAGTCAAGGAGTGAGTTGCCAGGACTTTTACGGGCTTTTCCCAAATCACGGAAATAACGTTGATGCAGCGGTAGATAGTAGCAGATAGTAGCATCCATCAGGCAAGTGTTATTTAAATAAACTCCTGGTGTACTTACAAACTTTTCAATGCCTCGTTTTATGAGTAAAGAACATAGTTGTACTACTGTAGAAGTTTCGTACCATTCAGGGCATTATTAGTGGGGTCATTTACAAGATACTAAGTTGGTTCCATCACGCCTGCAGAAACTCATTCGTTTCTGACAGCGCCACTCGCCCAGGGTTCGACCAAAGGAAAACAGGTTCTGGGAGGGTGTCATGGTGCAAAGGACCCTAGGGTGAAATTACTCCGAACCATCGCTTTAAATAAATATACAGTATATTTACTTCCTGTATTACTGGTAATGTATGTTTTTTTAATGTCATTCTTATTGACTGTAGCATTTGTTTATATATATTTTGACAAATTTTGGATATACATTTAGAGAGGATTTTCAAAGACTGTTCACTACTATATAATCTATATTACTATACTATATCACTATATTTTACATCATTTCATAGAACTGATCCTTTTTCAACAAAAATGGAATGTTTGGCATGGGCACAAAAGGGTTAACCAATCATATCAAATTGAAGCTTATGTTGTCAGCATTACGGGGAAGATTTCTGAAATAAAATCAGTCATTGGACAGCTGAGATATTAGACGATTGGTCATCGTTACAATTGTAAAGTAATTAGAACGGTCGGGAGAGACTTTTTTTAACATAGAGCCCTGTTGATCAAGGTCAAGGTCACCAATGCGTGAAGGCATCTTCTCACAAAGTCTGGTTATATCCAGGGTACTGAGCTAAAATGCATTAGCCAATTGGAATGCACCCCTAAAAAACTCAGCCATGTGTGGGTTTTGTGCCAGAATTGCAAGCAAAAAGTCAGGCAGCAAAGCGCTGTAACTGCAAAGCTATCAGTAAAGACAAAAGTTTCATAGCTGACAAAGAAGCAGAGGCATTTGTAAACAAAGGGAGACATTATCCAAAAGTAAAAATATATATATATATATATATATTGTACACAATAAAAAAAAAAAATCTGTTTGCAAGTTTTAACTTAAATTTGATAACTTCAATTTCACATTATCCAATCTTGATGTTTTATCCATAAATTCTCAGATTATCTCTCTCTTTTTGTCAGGAGTGTTCAGTATTGGAGGATGTGGAGATGATGGTAGAGAGCCTGCTGGACATACTCTTGCAGACACTACTGTCTATCATGAGCAAGTCTCAGTCTCAGGAGGCGGGCTGTCCCCAGTGCACGGCTGAGATCACTGTTAGTAACTAACAAAATGTTTTTTCCTCTTCAAACTCTACTCTCAATGTATCTCTTTATCTCTGTCTGTGTGTGTATGTCAGTTTCTCATTTGATTGAAGTGTTCTTGACAGCCTTCAACAGCTGTTTTTGCGTATCCATGTAGATGGAATTATTTTGCAATACGAAGGAGGATTTTTTTTTTTTGAAATACCATACTACGTATAGACATGGTCTGCGGTTACCAATTAGGGCTGAAGGCAAGGCAAGTTTATTTATATAACACAGTTTGTTCAAAGAGGCTTTTCAAATTGCTTTACATATGAGAGCAAAACATAGTGATAAATAGTAAATAAGGCCCAAATTCGCCCATTCACACACAAATCCTTTTTTACACGTTTCCAGTGAAGCGCTTTTGAATTACATGCATTCTGCCATTACCACTTCTGTCACCCACTGTGTGTAAGTTTGAAATCAAGGTGGCCTTATGAAAAAGGTGTGATTTATTTAAAATAAAACCAGACTGATCCACAATCTCTCAATTTATGAAAACATAACACTTTCTTATTAACCATATGAATGCAATTTAAATCCACAAAGAACATAAATCAGTCTTTGATTTTGAAATCATAAGCACGGTGAACTGTTTACTGTAGCTCACTTCCGCTTCACTTTTACTCAGAGGTTTGTTTATAAATATGTGCATGAGGTGTTTAGATTCATGATCTAAAACTCACTGTTGAGAAAGAATGTTTCAATGTCTTAACTAAGATCACTGTGTAACCTATTATTCATGTTTCGATAATTGCAAACACATGGCCTTTGAGGACTGAAAATGGCATCAGCTATGAGCATCATTTCTGTCTTCAGATGTCAGATTAACTGGAAATATGAAAGCAGCTCATAATATACATTTACAAATTGATGAAGTTTGAGGAAAACACCAAGTTTTCCTCTGAGCCTCCCATAAATGCCTACCGGTATGTATGAAACGGAAAAGTGCAACTTGCCATTCCCGCTCCTGTGACAGGCAGTCTGTGGTTTTACCAAAGTGCGGCCTGTTTTTACACTGCAAAAACTGGTTATCTAATAACATCTAACCAAGTGTTATTAATCTTATATCAAAATATTGTTTTCATTGTTTTATTAAGAGACCTAGCGCTTTCAAGTAAAACTCATTTGACTTGATTTAAGAAAAGTTTGCTAGGTAAGTCTTTTCATACTTAAAATAATGCAAAATCGATTTTTTTGATCTTAATATAAGATTATTGATTTTAATTTTAGCACTGTACATACCACACCATGTTTTTACGCACACGTTGCGAGGAAATTACGTCTCAAGTCGTGTTAAGTACATCTAGCCCTCTGAGTTGGCATGAAATGGTGTACATATCTTTCTGAGATGAATTTCAGCTGTTTCAATGTCACTATTGTAATTGGGTATTTTGCATCTGTTAACCACTGTAGTAGTTTTTATATTACATTTAGCAGACACTTCTTGACCAAAGTAGTAGTTGTATGATGACAGAGAAAAATAATCTGATCTAGCACACAATAATCTGACCACTTTTCCATTGGCAGGGTGAATATGTGTCTTGTCTCCTTTCGCTGCTCAGACAGATGTCAAATATCCACTTCCAGCAAATACTGGAGAACTTCCAGAGCAGGGAGGAGTTGAAGGTGAGATGGCACTGTTGAGTTGAGTTTTTGTCAGGTCCTTCAGTGAGTCCAAATGCAAAACACAGCCATCATTGATCAAATAATGTAGTAGGCTATCCAAATTATGGAAATGCTTTTTAAAGTGCTTTGCCACAATTATTTTTGTTTAGTTTTGTGTTAAGTTTTTGTAAGTTCTCTAAGTTTATCCAACATAGCAGAAACAGTATAAATGTATTTCCTTTCATCATTTTGTTATAGGTGACACAATTTTGTCAGTAAGTAGTGCGTCTCTTAACCCTTTGCAGACTGCGCTAAACATTCATTTTTTTCATACTCGATGCCTTATGGCACGAAAAGGCTTATTGTATGATTACGCTACATGACAGAGATACAATTTACCCACCATTGTAATCAGGAGAGCTAGCCCTTTAAAATGGTATACATCATAGTTAGTAAGTTTGAGTATAACACACATTGTTTTTAAACAATACCTTCAAAATTCAACCTCAAAAACATGAAAATATCAACGTGTCAAGATGAATCTTACTTTTCACCTAATATCTATTGTAGATATAGTGTATGAAAGATATACAATGTTGTGTTCTCCTCAGTGAAATGATCGCTTTTGGTTCAGAAGTTATGATCAATTTACTCATAAATGCAAGTCGCAGTAACAAGTAGAACTTTTAAAGAGTAAAATGTTTTCATTCCCCGGTTTGACATCTGACCCAAAACTCCACAGATATAATGGTCATGTAACAAAAATAAGATGTTTTAGCATCAAATCAAAATGCATAGCTAAATATGGGATGTCTTACTATACTCTGAAGAGGCTAAATCAATTGTGGGGAGGAAAGAGAAAAGCTGTACAAACTAGCTGATGGTGACTACTTCTCTGTGTGTTTCATTCTACTATGAAAACAAGAGTAGAGACACTGGTACATGCGTTAAAACATTTTTTTCATTTTAGTTAGAAATGTCTTAAACAATTTCATTAAATAACCAGGAACAACAACTTCAGGTAAATAACATAAACAAATGTTTACAAACCATCAGTAACAGTTAGATCTACAAGAATGACTGGCATCAGTATAATAAAGATCAACAAAATACTTGAACATGGTTAACAAAACATCAATTCATATTAACATACACACACACACACACACACACACACACACACACATATATATACTGTGTATATATATATATATATATACAGTATATATATATACAATTAAAAATAAATTAAATCAATTAAATAATCTAATTAATTACATACTCTGTGATTAATTAATCTAAATGAAGCATATGCATCCATTTTTGCTATTAACTTCTTAAAAACAAGTTTGGCAGATGAGTGAATCAATGAAGAGCCAAACCAACATTATAGACTTTAAAGTTCAACGTCTCTCTCTTTTATTATAATTTTTCCCTTTGGCTCAGGCATCAGCATAGTGCCTGGTGTCAGATTTTTAGCATGATTAATGCAAATGACTGAAGTTACCACTCACTGTCAATGACATGTGTTGAGTAGGTTACCCTAACACCAAGCTAATGTGTGGAATACCCCCTATGATTTAGCCTTTTTTTTGGCCATTCACACATGTTGTAGATTTTAATTCACATAATTACTAGGTTGTTGCCTTTTCTATCCAGTAGGTGGCAGTCCAGGATTAGAAATAGAGCAGTTCAATAAATTAAACTAAACAGTAGGAAAACGAGACATGGCTTACATGTGTGAACGTAAATGTAGTTTGTGAAGTTATTGGAATGGAAGTAAATGTAAGCACATTCAACATACTTTTGAGTGTGCAACAAATGTAATAAATTTATTAAGGGTGTTTGTCGGTTAGTTAATGAAGGCTCAGCAAAATGTTAGCAAAGTTAACTTTGACAAGGCTGGCGGCTAGCATTATTATCATCAAGGGGTGTGCTTACTCGTAGGACTACCTCCGGATTGTTTTGCATTGAGGTGCTACTTCAGACTTGAGAACTGCTATGGTAGGCAACGGAAATTCCTTACTGCAGAAATAGTAGATTGATGCTCCTGTCTGGGTATTCTTTTTAAAACGTAGGCTAAATGTTTCATTCAAAGCAGTGCTTTCTCGTCTGCCTCCTTCAGTCATGATAGCCAGACTGTACTGGGTCAAATGTCACTTTGAAATGCAATTAATCAGCGTTACATTTTTTTAACATGTTATTATTTCTGTAATTAATTAATTGAAATTAATTAATGTGGCCAAAACTGAATTCATAGTGTTTGGCTCTAAGCCAAAACTGCACAAGAAAGAGTTGTCCAGTATCGGCCTTGGTGGACAGCTCTTCCCTGCCAAGCCCTCAGTGACATGTTTAAGATGCTGTTTAGACAGCAACCTAGATGGGGGGAGCATGGCCTCTAAGGTCATGAGCAAGGTTAATGGCCGATCCAGATTCCTAGTTAGGAAAGCTCCATTCCTTGATTCAGTGAGCTTCAGACTGCTAGCTAATTCACTGGCTTTATGCTGCTTTGATTATGGCCTTATCTCATGGTATGGTGGTCTTACTAAGGCCCTAAAAGACAAACTACAGGTTTCTCAGAATAGGATAGTCAGTGCTGGAGCTCACATCAAGGTGGGTAAGCTCCAGTCATCATGTGGGTAAGCTCCAGTTCCAACAGCTGGGCTGATTCCCACTCGAGGCTAGGGCAGTTCAGCTCCAGCTCAGGGTGGTTCATAATGTTTGCAATCATAAGTCACGAGCATACCTTAAAAATCACTTCACAAGGAGTAGGGATGCCCTGGCTTACCACACCAGAGCTAGTAATGCAGACTTGTACTTGCCTTCAAAACAAACATTAGTAAGTGTACTCTCAAATATACTGTAACGGTGTGGTGATCTGGAATAAATTACTTTTGGAAATTAAGAACTATCATTGTTTCAGGAAAAAGATAAAATCCTGGCTCATGGAGAATTTAAATCCATATTGACACTAACATGTCTTCCTCCATGTGAGTTGTTGTCTGTTGGTGTTGTCTATGTATGCACATTGCACTTTAATCCTGAAAGGAAGGGTTTAGGGTTCTGCCGATGGACAATATCATCGTCCATCTTGATGGTTGACAGACACCACTATGGGAAGCAACCATCATGATGTCACGCCCCCACATGCCAGGCACTTATTCCTGCTGTAGGCTAAAACATAAAAAAAACTTTCCCTGGAAATGAAATTGAGCTTAGAACTGATGCATATGTAGGGTAGCCTACTTTAGAGGCTGTCAGCCAAACAGTGCAAAAATAAAATACTAATTAGTCTATGTGAGACTACATTGAACGTAAAATATGTAGCCTAATGTTTTAGCCTAGCAGAAAATAGTTATTGTTGTAGAATGTCTGGTCCACATTGGGAGTGTTTTTTGTTATTAAACCTCAGCCGGATGGTGCAGCAAGGCATTCCTAGGTTTCTTAATCAGTGTTAATGGGTGTGTTTTGGGGCGTAACATCATTTAAACCAATGAGAATGACATCTGCCATTCCCTTTAACAGCGAGCAGCACAACTTCAAACAGCGCATCTGTATTTTGATAGTCAGCGGCACATTTGAAGGAATCTGCTTGCACGCGAGACTGTATGGAACAGTTATTCCACTAAAACATGCTTTACTAAAACCTAGCAGAGTATAACCTACACGTATTTGCACTCGTCTATTATTTAAACTCATTGCCAAAGTGAAACTAACTTTTTGCAAAGTGAAACTAACTTCACAAAACAGTAACTAACTAACACTAACTTATACACAGTTACTTACACTATTGACTGACAATAGGTTACCATCGAAAACATAGCCTGAAAAGCAACATTTACCCCAATAATGTTTGAAAGACTGAATAAAAAACCTAATTACATGTATAGTGCAGAGGAGTTGCTTCCTAAATCTCATGACAGGGCGTCTTCATATGTGCCTCTCGCCTCTCACCTAATCACTTTTATCCGTCATTACCAATTTGCAAATGATGGTGAATAACTACTCATTGTGAGATGTATTTCGTAATATCTTTATTCTAATTATGTTTCCCATTGTAATCATGTAATTTGTAATGTTTTGCATGGATGTGCACTGTTCGCGTTCATGGATGAGAGAAGCAGGGTGTGTTGTGCACCAGCCCATATCACTGTTGATAATGCGTTCTTAAAATAACATAAACAACTCGCCATGGATTTCTGACCAGGTATAACGATTTTTGTGTCCTTAGGTTGTTAATTGCCACACCCTTTGGCACGTTGCTCAAACAAAGAGATAAGAAAAAGATAAGATAAGAATAAACTTTGCGCTGGGATTATAATCCGCTTTCCGCCAGGCGCCAGGTCGCGAAAATATGTCCCTTTAGAATGCAATCAACTGCACCTATGCGCTCTCACTGACTGCAGCAACTTCAGTGGAACCTCTACTCTGTCTTACTCCATCAAACTGGATAGCTCACTTTTCTCTTCCCCACTTTCTTTCACTTCTTTTTTTTCATGTTTTCTCACTGCCTTTTTCTCTCTATTTCAACCAATTTCAATTACTTTTTAAACTATTATTAAAATAATATGTTTATTGCATATAAACCACTATGATTGCCCTGGCAAGACCATAGCAACCATATCAAGTACCCTAGCAACAGCCTAGCAACCACTTCCAAAATGTCAACCTAGCAACAACCTTAGCAACTAACATGATTACCCTAGCAACCAACATAGCAGCAACTTTTTATATCATAATAACCACTATAATTACCCTAGCAACCATTTCAAGCACCTTAGCAACAACCAAGCAACCACTTCCATAATGTCAACCTAGCAATCACCTTAGCAACCAGCATGATTACCCTAGCAACCAACATAGCAAACACTTTTTATGGCATAGTTACCACTCTGATCATCCTAGCAACACCCTGCCAACCATGTCAAGTACCCAAGCAACCAGCATAGTAATCACATAATACATCTTAGGAACCACTACGTTTACACTAGAAACACCTTAGCAACCACTTGAAGTACCCTGCCAACATCCTAGCACCGACTTTGTATGCACTGGTATTTCCTATTCTAGTTTTTTCTATTATTATTCTTATTATTCTTATAATACATACCTCTTCAATCAATTTGTGTGCTTATGCCTTTTCATTGTTTGTG